>NW_021835988.1:0-300000 GCF_006345805.1 Octopus sinensis | reverse complement strand
CACGATTAACTGCATTAAATTTCCGGCAGTTTTATAATATCCATTCACTCTTGAACCGTTTGCCGAGTACCAAATTTGTTGAGGAGCATTTGAAAATTCTTTCTTTCTAGTCCAATTAAGTTCTCTTAAAAATGCACTGGTCGCAATATAGGGTACGATTACGTCAACTTGTCCGGAATAAAAGAGAGTCTGATAATAATAATTTAAATTACTTTATAGCCTGCATCGAGGATATTTTGTATTGTGGGGGCCATTGATTTGGAGATATCTTCATATAGCTTCCGATAGGGAAGATCGCAAATGTCACAATAAGTTAAATTTCCTGCGTTTAATCGACGAGAGTTATTGTTCACGAAATCAACATAATTTTGATGAGGAACTTCCTAAACTTATAAATTATTTAAATAAAACCTCGTCGAGTATATAATTATAATAGTCAGTAAGACCAGTTAGTTCATAGAATAGTTCGAATATTTTATCAAAATACTGGTTTTATTCAATAAAAAAAACCTCACTGCTGCGATAAAAATTTTTAGCTTCAATGTTCTGACGTGTCAAAAAGTTCAAATCATCAAATTTGCCAATTTGATTATCGAAAATAAGTCCAATATTATACAGATATGTTCCAAAGTCAAACATCTTTTTTATAACTAAAAAATACTTACATTATAAGGATCACAAAGACCGTCTCCAATTGCCATTCCAACTAAATTAATTGGCGTTGGATTGTTCCAGTTATATTGATCTATTGCTGAAACCATCGCGGGAATATATTTCCCGGCATAAGATTCTCCAGTAATGTAAAGGGGATTAATCCTCAACTCTGGGAAAAGCAGATAAAATTGTTGCATAAAACTAACTCGTGTCAATTTGATAAGATTACATTGTTAAATAATAACCGACTTGTTCTTCGTTTGTCAGATAACATTCTTCATCTGTAAAACTAAAACCAGCTCCGACCTGAAATAATTATTTAAAATATACAGGATTATCAATGTAAAGAACGTTAAATTCTTTTGTCCACGAGATTTCCCTTAATTTTACTGTAAAGCTAATCAAAATTAAATTACATTCGTTGTTTAAATCAATAAAGTAGGGACCATTTTCTACAAAAGCGCCGTATATCGAAGAGGCTCCGGGTCCACCTTGCAACCAAACTAGAATGGGTGCTGATGTGTTTCCGTTCTTTTGTGATCAAAAAAATAATTAAACCTCTGCTGGAAAATACCAAAAATATGTATTTCTTTCACATTCAGTGCTTACTCTGAAAAAACCAGCGTAGAGTTCAACATTTCCTATAAAAGGTTCAACTCTGCTCAATTCCCTAGCCAATTCTCCTTGTCCTTTATTTAAGTAGTCAGTGAGAATTAAAGGTTCGTCGCTTGAAATTCGAGGAAAATTTATATAGTTGCATCCGATGTAAAATACAATTAAAATGATAACGAAAATTTTCATTCTCTAATCTTTAAAAATATTTGAAAGTGTATTAATTCTTTATACTGTTGGTTTGACGTTTAAATATATTTTCTTTAATAATTATAGTCAATACAATAAAATAAGAAAATGTATTAATCTTAGAAAAAATTTATTAACATGTCTCCAATAAAAAGTTTCAACAAATAAATACTATACTTTTTTATTAGTGAAGTTATATCATCGATTTTTCTACTTGCATTTTTACGCGTATCTCACAAATGGTTTCGCTTAAACCATGCATTTCGGCCACCCTCCATGCCATCTTCGCTTACGGACAACAAGTTGAAATGAGGTTTTGGGTCTTGCTCTGAATTCATTATTTTCAGTGCGAAAATAATTTTCCATTATTCGGTTGCACGGTGTATTTGACATAGTCTAATAAATATAGCTCCGAGTTTGTTAAAAGATTTTTTATTGCTTCAGACAAAACCATTTATCGAAATTAAAAATTTTTTTATATTAATACATCACAATGATAATTTTGAGGCGATGAAATATTTGGTTGGGGAATGAAAGTTCAAAAGGGGCGACGAGTAAAAAAGATTGAAAATCACTGCTCTTGACGACTAAAAAACGTAAACTTAGTTATGAACCCTAACTCTTTTATTTGAAAATTAGCCACAACAAAAAACCCCAAAATTTTGGGTATCACTTATGATTAATTTCTGTGTTTTTCTACCAACGTGAATACAATATGTATCAAAGCCAGGCACAACCTGGACGCACCACATACAGTTTCTGGTTATTCTTTTGAAAAAGCCATGGAAAGTTTAAAACTGATATAAAAACAATTTATTCAAATAACAATGAACTATGCCTTCTCTTGCTAATCTCCGTAGGTCTCTTTCACATCATTTGAGAACTTACAACAAGTACAGAATTCTGGGCTCAGAACGATGATCGGATGTTTAAAATCTTCCCCTATTAGTCACCTCTTGAAATGCATGGGTTCCAATTTTTGGATGACTCCTCGGCTGCTTACCACCCGCCTCACAATCTTCCCAAATCCACCAAAAAAAAAGAAAATACGTGCTACTTGTGCTGATCTGGAAAGAATTCTGTTGAAAATCCTTTTAGGAAACAGATAAAAAAAGATCGGCATTAATATACGACTTTATTTCCATGAGAGCCATTCCGAGACTATCACTAAACAAAATACTCTAAGAACCTCCCCAGGAAATTAGAATTACCATTGCTAAGAAAAAAACGTGTGTTCCTCGTAAGACTTCGCAGCGGGCATCACCCCTGCCTTGGAAGTGATTACATAGGGAAAAAACAGAAAAAAGTCTTTGCCACGTGTGTAAGTCCAATCCGATTTCCGTCCACCATTTGTTCTTCTGTTTTAGACCACCGGAAAAGTCGTTACCACACGTATCATTTCAGGATTTCTGGGAGCGACCGTCCCACATCGTGCCCCGTTTAATAACCGCTGGTTTTCTGCATGTCAGAGTTTGAGACTACTAACAAACTAAACTTATTGTATTTTCTCATTCTAAGTTTCAGTGATATATGTTTTTTTCTGAGTCAGATGTTGTACATTTTGTAAAGTATATGAAAGCCAGCATTTTTTGATAAATATTATAAGCATCATTTAGTAGTGATTTGGGTTTTTTGTGTACTTCAGCATTCATCATTTCTTGACTTAGTCCGTTCGATTCGTATATAGTCAGTTGTTAAAATATTATTCGCATATTCCATTTATTCAAAATAGTTTGTACTTTAAGTAGAATTTGATATTTCCTTGTCAGTAGATATAAAGTCTACATCATTTTCATAAAATAGTTTAATTTTATCTTTGTATTTAGGGCTCATAAGGCGAATTCTGCGGTGAAGTCAACTAATACCAGCAGTTTTTTTCCTCTATAGAGAACAATATTATACTCTAAGAATACATTTGTCGATCTTCTGTGTACAACAAACCTGATTTCAAAAGTTCTGACGCACAGACATTGCATTCTAGATCGCAACTGATTATCCTAAATAATATTGAAAGCTTCAATTATTTTAACATTAATTCATTTTTATATAAATATTTAAATAATAAATTTTATTTGTGTCACACGTGTTGACATGGTGGGTTATAACTTCCGAGGCATAACAGTAGTTCCATCAGCAAAAGTATAAAGCAGAATAAATAAAACAGAATTTTATCGACTTTACCCTTTCCAAAACACAGAGAAAAACACCAACAGTAGTCCATAAACGAGAAAAACTAACAAAAATCCGTCAATTTTATCTCCGTAAAATCAAATTCACCCAACAAAATTTCCACGACCGCCTAACAGCAATAATCTCCCAATTCCCCAAACTCGATGTACCCATTTTATAACACACAAAGGAAGTACATCCATTCTACACAGACCTAATGAACATTCTATACGACCGAGATCACTATAAACTAGCACTCGGACAGATCAACACTGCAAAGAATTTAATCGACAAGTTTATTTACTTTATCACCACCTCAGTGTTGCACGTGACTACACCAGACTTGTCAAACTCGCAGATTCTCTTTTCCGATGTAAGCAACTCAAAAGAGCGGGACTTGGGAGGTTGTGGTGTCTGGAATATCAATGTAGAATGGTGACTATTATAAGAAGACAGTCCTCCTCTCTGGAATACCTCGAGCAGGTTAGACAACATCTCAGTAGACTTCCCACAATTGACCCCAGTACTCGGACTTTGATCATATGTGGGTATCCCAATGTGGGCAAATCCAGTTTTCTTAACACTGTGAGTAATGTCTATTTATTCCTAGATAACCAGAGCTGATGTAGAAGTACAGAGTTATGCCTTTACCACCAAGTCCCTTTACGTAGGCCACACAGACTATAACTATCTTAGATGGCAGGTTCGCCATACTATAATTATTTTATTATTATAAAATTAGTTTATAAAATAATAATTAATTAAATAATATGTGATAATTAATTAAGGTGATTGATACTCCGGGAATACTGGACCATGCATTGGAGGAAAGGAACACAATCGAAATGCAGGCAGTGACTGCTTTGGCTCACCTGAAGGCATCAGTAATATACATGATCGACCCATCCGAGTCCTGTGGATATTCCCTCTCTCAGCAAGTAAAACATCTAAATAACTGTAGTTTGAACTGTACGAGAATATAAAACCACTTTTCCAAGGCAAGCCGGTCTTAGTATGTGCAAATAAGACTGATTTGTGTCCATTGGAACAACTAGATGACGAAAGAAGAGTACTGTCCTTATAGTAAATATATATCAGAGTGTGATCTCCAAGTTTGAGGGAACTGTCCTTCAAATGAGCACGATTAGTGGAGAGGGGATAGAACAAGTAAAGGGAGAGGCGTGTGACCGATTATTGGAGATGAGAGTTGAAGCCAAAATCAACTCAAAAGGGGCTGATTTGGTCAGCCGAGTACACGTGGCAGAGCCTATTCCGCGTGATGACAAGGTTAATGCCACAAATGGTTTGTAGTTGAGACTCCCTTACATCCCTGAGGTCATAAAACCGGAAGCTTCTAAGCGATTAGAAAAGGACATTGAACGGGAAATGGGAGATGATTATTTTATTGATTTTAAAAGTAGTTTTGTGGTTATTGTTTGTAGAGAATTATGATTTGCCAGAGGAGTACAAGTATGATGTAATTCCGGAGTTTTATAATGGTCATAATGTGGCTGATTTTGTGGATCCCTTTATATTTAAGGTAGTTACTGATGGGAATGAGTGGTAGAGATTGGAACAACTCAACACAGAGGAGGAGTTGAGGGAAAAAGCGGGGTTTTATGATAGTTCAGAAAGTGAGGACGAAGACACAAAGAAGATTCGTGCCACAGCAAAACAGTTTGATTTTGGCATATTAGTAATTAGGATCAAAATACAAAAGAATTTGTTAATCCAGAAAGGACGAGTGAAGAGGACCATCAAACGAAAGACTCCACGAGCACTCCACAGACTCGAATTGAGGAGTCTCGAAAAGAGAATGAGAAGAGGAAGCGAGGCCTATGACCCCACAATAGTGAGCGTATTTATATTTATTATAGTTCAAAAAACTGAGGAATTCGTCAAATGTGAATCGAAGGGCTGTGACCTTGAGTGCTGGTGAGAAGGCTGAGGGGGGTCGGGCATTAGTCAAGAGACCTGGTCGAGATATGAGTGGACTTAAGGATGAGGCGGCCTATCGCGTGGTCACTAAAATGCAGAGATGTGCACAAAGGAAAATGGCTTTGGAGTCTAGGAAGGGAGAGGGAGATAGACATGTCCCTAATCTGAGACCAAAGCACTTGTTAAGTGGAAAGAGAAGATTTAAGGCTAATCATCGATAATTTACTATTAATTCAATTTTGTTTATACTTTTAATCTACGATTCTTTTGGGTCTAAACATTATTTAAAAGTAAAGGAATTTATGAAATTTAGTTTTATAGATGCTATTGTTTTGATCTGTATGTTTTAATTGCAACAATTCTAATTTTGATTACGACAAATCCGAAATAGATCTATAATAATACGCGTTAAATAATTACGTTAGCCTAATCATTGCTAAAGAATTCAACAAAACAAACCATTGTGAAGATAGTGCTCTGGATGTCCTAAATTATATTAAAAAAAATTTAAAAAAACCAAAGCAAAATCACATTCAAAATGTCTCATTCGGTCAAGGACGCATTGAAGACGCCCTAAAAAGTTCAAAAGCTGTCGACTTGGTCGTCGTTAACCCACCTCTAATAGGACTTTTTCAACACGTTTAATACGTTAAAGATTTCGCTCGCAAATATTTATTAAGTCTGTATTTTTCTAGATCATCTAATTTAATTGTCCAACAATTCTTTTGCTTAATCGCAACATAAATCGCTACCGTTTATAAGAGCTGCTTTAGTGAACGAAACAATTTTCTTTGAACCCAAAGCATAAATACAGAAGTATACTGTGTATTGCCAATATCTATCAGATTATATCATCCTCAATTCAAAAATCCCTAAACAAAAACGGAACCGCAACTAATTTTGATTATTACATTTCCACTTTATATATTTTTTGTTTATATTTTAAGCCTTATAAACATCTAATAATTACAAAAAAATTGAATTGAAATAAATCTATTTTTTTACTTTTCTTAAAATTTTTGATTTACATAGAGTTAGAAATTAATAACAGTAACAGTTACTGTTAGAAATTAATAAGTTTACATTATGGTGAGCTTAAACCCTTGATATGCGATAAGATTGATATGATCGGACGAGGCATTCCCGCATGAAATTTATTTTATCAGAAGATGTATTTTTTCTATCAGAAGATGTTTTAAATCAAGTAGTTAGAGATTATAAAAAAGAAGACTGCTCTTTTTGAAGAAATCTACAGCACTATGATAAAGGAGATTGAAAGACGTAATCGATTAGAAGCAGAGATTGCTGATATCAACCTCCCTGATTCAAATGTAGCCAAGTTCAAAGGCCTCAAATGGGGAAAAACGAAGAACTCAAAGAGCGCCTACTTCAATTAATAGCTCTCCAGCTCGAAAGTGCGGAAAAGCTAGACTTTGAGACTAAAAAATAGTTTATCCAAAGGTTCAGCAAGTGCCACACGTCTTGTTTAAGCCGTTGAACTGATTCGCGGACTACAGGAACATCTGTTCTTTAAAAATTCTAAGAGAGCACGGAAAAGAAGATCAGAAGAAATCAGACAAACTTGACATCAAAATCATTCGTGACGAAATTTGTTTAAAAGAACAAGATTTGAATCAGAAACCGTTATTGTAATGGCTTGATTGATCACATTCGTCTCGTCTCTTTTCATTCAATAAAGACCCCACTTACTCTTCTGAAGTGGACTTTAAGCAAGCTATGGAAGAGATGAAATAAAAACACCTGGTTAAAAGGTCTCATTTTCGACCTTAGATGCAATGATTTTTCCCTGCAAAAAAATTCGAAAAAAGCCTATGCACTGATATTTTTCCAATGTGTAATGAATACTAAAGTTGATGTTAATGAATTTTCTTTGAAGTTAATCAATGATTAAAAAATTAAAATTTGTTTAAAGTATTTAAATCAAATGATTTTAATATAACAATCAATGACAAATTACGTTTTTACATGAATATCCTTGACTTTTTAAAATTACCACGACTATTCATGAGTGAAATTTAGATATATTTTAATGTTTTTATTTAAGATTCGTTTTTTCCATAAAAGCTGTCAAAAATTTTAAACGTGAGTGGAATAAAAAGAAAATTTAAAAATTCCCGTCCTTTTCAAAAAATCGATACGAATGGAATATTAATTTAAATAAAAATTAAAACAAATTGGTTTCTATTTTTATTGACTAGAGATCAGCATTTTATCCTGATTATTTTAAGTCTGACTAAAATTTATTTTCATTTTATGTTCGAAATGAGATTAAGTATTTATTTTAATCCTTGTTTAATTATTGATTGTGTCTCCTAGACTTACGTAACCAGATTAATTTAAAGGATTTGCTGTTCGTTAAAATGCTTGGTTATCTAACGATTTTAAGCTCCCTGGTTTTTCTCGTGACTTCACAAGGTGGAACTTGGCTCACTATTCATCTATAGCAGAGGTTTCCAAGCTTTTTTTTACGCGCCTCCCTTAGAGAAAAAGTACAATCTTGCGCCTCCCTTTATATTCCATAATATAATACAATTATTATTTTATCAAAAACAATTTTTTAAAACAAAAAGTTAATGAGATAATTTTTTTTCCATCTTGGCGCAAAGTTTTTCAAATCTTGGTGTCATCGCAGAGAGTGCTACTCTTAGCTCATTAGTCACTACTAAACGAGTTCGATATTTAGATTTAATTGCAGCTAGTGCAGAAAATCCAGTTTCGCATAAATATGAAGTAGCAAATGGCAACAAAACTTTCATTGCTTTATTCGACAAAATTTCATATTCCGTTCTTACATTCAACCAAAAAGAAATTAGCGGTTCTCTCTCAAATTTTTGTTTCAATAATGTATCGCATGACAATTCTATCAATTTTTCTTTTTCAAAAGTTGTCAATGCAAATTGATTATCTTCTTCATCAATAAATGGATTCTGTATCCATTCGAACATTTTACAGTCGAGATCTTTAAAATAGTGAGCAAAATGCTTCAACAAACAATCCAAATGTTCAGCAAATATGTCTTTGTTTGCTTCAATGTTCACTATGGCGCAAAAGGTGTTTAAAAGTGGAAACATGTCATAGATATTTTTTTGTATATTTGATTTCCATAATACCAATTTTTTCATAAATGCTTTTATTTTGTCCTTTTGAGAGAATAAATGTAGTTGTGGTCCCTGCATTGATTTATTCAATATACTCAATTTCCCAAAAATGTCAACTAAATAGGCAAATTTGACAATAAAGTCATCTCAAGAATTTATTCATGTGTTAAAATTATTTAATTGTCTAATAAATTAATAAATTTTTGAAAAAATATAATTTTTAAATTAATAACTCTTATTATCGGAATATAGTCACGTTTTTTACATAGATATAATTTTCTAAAAAATGTTTCTGAAATACTTTTCGCGCCTCCCTTGACACGAGTCAACGCCTCCCTAGGGAGGCGCGCCTCCCCATTTGGAAACCTCTGATCTATAGAATGCAACAAAACCTAAAGAATCGCGTTGGATTCCGGCAAAGAGCGAATTTTGTTCATAAAATATCCGTTAAAAGTTTTTTTATCACAAAAAATTTCACGGCACAAATAATTAATGATTGCGAAAATAAGTTGTAATGCGGAGAAAGGAAAGTATTAATTGGTGGACTCGCAATAAAAATGAACTCTTTGAGCAACTTTGTTTTAGAAATGTTTTTTCTTTACAAAAATAGTTTGTGAAATTGTGGGAGAAGTCATTTCGATCACCAATTTGAACATCAACCAATTTGAACATTGTTCTGTCGTTACCGGAAGCATTTCATAATGCCACACGAATCTTAATTGCAAGTCCTGCAATTAGAGATATTCAAATTAAAACTTGAAATATCTAAGTTCTGTCCAGGCATGATGAATTAAAAAATCTTAATTTTCTTAAAATTTGGAGTATACTGGGATTTGGCGACAGTCTACTGCGATCAATTCAATTACTTGAAGAAAGAATTTGGACTGATAACAATGATTTGAAATTAAAATGAAGCCTCATTTAATGGCGATTACATTGGGTTACTTTTCTCATTTAACTGATTAAATAATCTCTTTTGTTCTCGTTAATTTTGTTTTATTTCATTTAGAAAAGTTTTATGTTTTATTTTAAAATTAGTTTAAAAAGACCATTGAAAGGACTTCCATACTTCAGAAAATAAGAGTTGATGACCGTAGTCGAGTTAAAAATTCCTCTGCATACAAAGTCAATCAATTAACTTTCCCCTTTAGATAGAAGGCTAATAAAAAATCGAATTCTACAATAAATACATTTTATGCAAACTTTCTCTTATGTTATGCTTCCCATAAAGCTATAGAATGGCTATTTTTTAGGTTTATAAATCGTTAGTTATTATAACCTAAAAAATCCATGTTAAAGTAATTAATTAATTAGCTTAATCTTCTCTTTTTGGGCCCATAATCCAGTGACCGTATGGGTGTGTTCTCGTCGAAGCACACTCCACATTCTGAGGCTGCCCTTGGTTGACATTCCGTTTCAGCTTTCTCCTCACTAGGTATCGATATACCATGCCTCTCTTCAGCCTGCATGCTCTCCAATGTCTTCCTCAGAACCATTGTCTGAATATATGCTCTCACTCTTTCTTCCAGCTTGAGGACATCAAGATGACCCTTGAAAAATCTTGAGACAATTTCATCCCAGGTCATTACAATAGGGATTACTTTCACTTTTGCGTGATGAATTGCTTCAAGTTCATTTGCCAATAAATCATATTTGTGGAACTTCTCAACTTCGACCTGCTTTAGACAATTTTGCGAAGTAACCCCAACTTCGATAAGGGTGATTGTATTCCTCACTTTGTCATGGACAAATATATCAGGTTTGTTATTCGCCACAGCTGTATCCGTACTAATCGTAGTATCCACACGAATCTCCACAAATTCATTGCTAACAACAGATTGAACTGACGACAGATTGTTACACGGTCCAAAAAATGACCGCGGTACTAAAGATTGCTCCGAAGTTTAAAAAAACCGCGGACCCTAGTTTAAAAAACACTGCTTTAGACGGAAATTTAGTCATTTTACTCCGAAAAGCAGTTTAAATAGCAAGAATTAATTTTATATGATCTAATCTAAAAATTTCTCAAAACTATGGCAATTGCAGCATGTTTTATCTATAGTTTTCCTCTGAATTTAATTTTTATTGTGAATAGAATCTAATTTATTTTGAAATTAATCGTAATTTTCAATTATAAACTAAGTTTCTAAGATTATAGAATAAATGAAAATCATAGAACCAAAGAATCTCTGTTAATATCAATAATTTATTATTATTATATTTTTAATTTATTTGGGGCTCCTGGTGATATGGATTTCTATTAATAAAATTTGAATTTAAAATTACTCCTCTAAATTATTCCATTTAACCGATTTTCTCTTTTTTCTTACTATAATGACGGCAATAAGCAAAATAATCAGAAGTGCAGCGAAAATAGGTATGAGATACAGCATTTCAAATTTTTTCACATTTATTGGTTTCAAATTTAAGTTATTTTTAACAGGAATAACACGATTTGCAAAATAATAATAAATATATACATTTTGAAGTAGGACGTGTGCTGTCTAATGGCTTTTCTGTTGGTGTTATTCGACTTTTAAGGGACACTGTTGATAGCTTTTCTGTTGGTGTTATTCTACTTTTCAAGGACACTGTTGTTGGCTTTTCTGTTGGTGTTATTCTACTTTTCAAGGACACTGTTGTTGGCTTTTCTGTTGGTGTTATTCTACTTTTCAAAAGAAGTGATAAAGTTGCTGAAAAAATAAATTTTTGATTACTGTCATTTATAAGATGGTTCATATTTCGAAGATAATTTAACTCTTTTTCTAACAATATTCGATTACTTAAATAAGAATGATTTAGAATTACCACAAAGTATTATTCATAATACTATTTGTATTGTTTGAATCAGGCAAACCAAAAAAGTTTAATATATTATATAGAATTGCTCCATGATTTTTCTATATAAATTTAATTTTAAATACATTTTGATTGTAGTATTTTACGTATATTACTTTACTCTCATCCTCAGTGTATATTTTATCCATAATTTTGTTGTCTTTACTTTGAAAGATTAAAAGTAATAACACGAACTCTATTTTGATAACCAAGTGATTTAATTCATTTGACTTCCTATCAACTTCGATTATTTCAATTACATCAGAGAGAGCCTATTATATAGCTAAAAATTATCACTTGTTTTGTCGTTAAAACATCGTTTCTCTATAGTTATTAATTATAAAGCAAACAGGAATGTCTTCGAAAAAAATTTTCAATTTCCATGGATAGCCTATAGATAGATTTCACATTAAATTTAAATTACCGAGTGTTTGAAAAGCTAACGCTCCTAATAATAAATAGAGACATACCATTTCTTTTTTCACGCTAAAGTCAAATATAAATGTGTCATGCAGAAATTCCAATAAAATTATGACTGTATTCTTCGAAATATAAAATTTTTTTTAAATAATATGTTGCTTATTACGAAAAAAAGAATTCGGTCAAGTATTCGAAAGCTTCATGGACGGGAAGCCGACGCGATTGAGAAAGAATTAGAGCGTACTATCGCAAGGGTTAGCAACTGTGGGGCTATAAGTCTAAATGTACTTGAAATTCGCTGGCGCCTGTTTCGACATATTTTACGAATGAAGAAACACCTTGCAATATGGCCATGGAAGAATTTTTCGGCCATACTAAATACTCTAAATATAGAGGACGTCCAAGGGACTGTCTTCCGGGAATACTTACAAAGGAATATGCTATGATCGGAGGCCGATTGATGGATGCAGACGATCTGGACAAAATCGGAAAGAGGGCAAGACGACGGAAGGGATGGAAGGGGCTAACGACAAGAATAGTTAAAAACATGGCACAAGCGAAACCATAAACTTTGTTTACTGGCAACGCGGACGTGCATTAACTAACTAACTAACTAGCAAAATGTAGGTCTAGCATTACACTTTATTAACCTATCATTCGTTATTTTTTGAACTAACGTCCATTTTATAAATCCGAATTTTTTTTTAAAGTGAAAAGAAAGAATATGACAATTTAATTATTGCTTGGATGAAATGATCCACGTTAATTCTTGGATTGAAAGGACGAGCGAATAGACAGGCAGTTTCCGCGCAATATCGCGAGCGAAATGCGCTGAAAAAGCCAGCTAGACTCACGTCTCTCGTGACTCTTCCTTGAGATCATCAAGCCGATTTCCGAAAGGAACTCCAGAGCTTTTGGGCCGATTATCCCGCTCGTCTCGAAAGCCAGAGGGACGAAAAGGCAGGTGTTCTCCAATGAGGCATACTTTGTGATTTTTTTTGTTTCGGCATGTGCGGAGGCTGAGCCAGGGCGGGAGGCAGAGTCCATGAGAGATGACAAGGAAAACGAGTCGACACAGGTGACGTCCCAAACGAGAGCGAGTCCCCCCTTGAACGGGAAAAGCGTGGACCCATCGGGAAGTTTTCCGTCGCCACGGTCTAACCCAACCGGCTCCAGGACCGAAGGGAATCCAGCGGCGTAGAGCGCGCGCTTGACAATATCATTCAAGGCGGCATGTCTGGGTATACGGCCGGCGACAAGAGAGGGGGTGTAGCCCTCTCCTGTCAATGTCCTTTCCGCATCTGCACTGGTGTGGCTGGCAAATCTCTATGCCAAGCCGTAAACAGATTCCGATGCGGACAGATTCGTCGTCCAGCAACATTCCAGCAGAGGAAATCGGCAAAGCGTCAAGCCAATCGGCCGAGTGGGGTTGACAGGCACAATTAATGCTTGCCAACTGAAACTGGTCAGCACGTAGGCGGATATCTTCAAGTACATGGGAACAATGTATATCATCCCATTTCTTTTGAACTGAGGGGACGTCCGGGATTTTAAGCCCACGAGAAATCCACATGTTGACACCCGCCGTATATTCCAACAACTCGGGCTGTTCAGGGGAGGGGAAAAGAACAGAGTTGAAGGAACTAGCAGAAGCAGACAACGAGGAAAGGTAACATGGGAGGGATAAATCAACACAAGAACGAATGCCGATGCCCCCGTAGCGAATAAATAAATTAACCCGTCGCATGTCTGAAGGTTTGAATTTGATATTTACGAGAAGCTCAAGAGCTTTGGAGACCATGTTGTCGAGACGAGACAAGTGATTTTGTTCGAGAAAGCAGGGCGATGAGCGCATGAGATAAGTTAGCTTCGGTATAAAGAGATAGTTCTTGAGCAAGAAAAGGCCCAAATGGGATTCAAGTTTGGAAATGCGGGAGATTGGAGTTTCCAATTCTTCGAGCCTGTTACATAAAGCCTTCTTAGTAGCCTTGCTATTGATTGGGGAACCCAGAATGATAAGGTCATCAAGCTGGGTGATGCCCAGGCATGTTATGCTTCCCATAAAGTTATAGAATGGCTATTTTTTAGGTTTATATGAACAATATTTTGTCAATTAAAATCTAGTAACAAAAATACAATTTTTTTATATTTTATGTTCATATTTTCAACAAAAAAATTTCATTTCTATGATCATTCAATATCACGAAACAAACACCATTGTACGAGCATTTAAGGTTGTTTCAGTTGAAGATGAGTTTTCACATTGGTATAAAAGTCAAAGTTTCATTTTTTATTTTCATTTTTTAATTCAATAGAAAAGTGAATTCCCTCCTTCGAGAAATGCTATCGCTAGTAGACTTGCTAGAGATTCTCATTTTTTTGGTTTTTTATACAATGCGCTTTTGTACGTAGTCGGGTTGGTTTCGAATCTTATTGAATTTCAAGGATGGATCATCCAATCATATTTTTACTCGTTTTATTGTGTAAGAATGCTGTCTGCTCACGGTCAAATGAAATTTAAGAGGATCGAATCTGCTCTTACCCAATTAATTCGAATCATAGACAAAGAATTTTTTCAGATTTATCCTTCTATCGTAATGCATCTTATGTGCTTCTTGGGTATCTGATCGCTCATACTTCATATTTGAATTTGGGTTAACATCTAAATTTTGCATATTTATCTCTTCGGTTATTAATATGCAATAATCCATAGAATTGTAGAGTCAGAAATTAATTTGATTATTAATTTGTTATCCATAGTTTTTAAGAGACGGGAAAACGTGGAAATAAATGATATGTATATAATCAATTTTTAATTTTTTAAAATTTTTCACTTACTTTTAAAATATTCACTTCTTTGTATCAGATACCACACATCGGTCATCCTCTTATTACTAATTACAACAGAGCTTCCCAACCATTTTTAGAGCTAGCACCCCTAAATATTTTTGTACAAACTCGCGCACCCCCAGAACATGTTATTATTTAACCAGAAGTTTGTTAATCGAAAAAATTAAAAATTTAACATTAAACACAATAAAGTTTAAATTAACAAAAGTATACAGTCACACAAGAACAAAAGTAAATAATTAATGGTTTCTTTGTTTTTGTTTATTTTCAATGATTTTGTCAAATCTTGGCATTTTTTTGCTAATCGCAATACGAATGTCATGTTCAGGATTCAGGCGATTTCTGTATTTAGTTTTAATTACCAAAAGAGAGCTGAATCCTGACACGCATAAGTATGTCGTTGCAAATGGAATAATTTCATACAAAGCCTTTTGTGATAATTTTGGATACATTTTCACTACTGAACTCCAAAACTGCTCCAATGTACAATTGTGAAACTCTATTATAAGTGCTTTGTTTTGTTCGAAGATCAATTAGACCTTCTTTGAGTTCATGATCATCTGACATAATTTTCAGATTATACGAAAATGGACTCAAAATCCATTCATCCGTAATATTTAGATCCGTTCCGAAATATCCTACAAAAGACGTGGACAATACTTCTAAACGAGATATAATTTCTTTACGAAAAGTAGGATTCATTGAATTGTCGACCACCTTTTCTAAGGTTGGGAAATTTGTGACATTGTATGTTTCTATTCGCCGACGCCAAAAAGATAATTTATTTTTGAATGCAGCCATTTTTTCGTGCCATTTGAGTGTGCTAACATCTGTACCTTGAAGAGATAAACTCAAATTATTCATGTGAGTAAAAATGTAAAATAAACCAGCATCTGGATAAATTCGTGGGATTCCAAATATTGCAATAAATCATGATTATATTTATGAAGAAATAATTTTACTTCTCTTAACTCAAAGATGCGGGTTAAAACTTGACCTCGTGAGAGCCAGCGAATTTCGGTATGAAATAATAAAATAAAATGATTGTTGCCAAGATCACTGCAAATTGTTTTAAAAATTCGATGGTTCATACCACGACCTCTTATCCAGTTAATAATTTTTAAAGTGGTGGCAAGTACATTTTTCAACAATGGGGGGAGAGTTTTAACAGCTAATACATAGCGGTGAAGAAAACAATGCGTAGTCCTTATGTTCGGGATTTCATTCTTTAATAGCCCAGCAAAACCGGACATATTTCTCAGCATTGCTGGAGCACCGTCTGTACAAATAGACCCTATTGTCTGGGTATCCAAATCATGTTTCATTAAAAAATCTTTAACAATGGTAACTAGAGACATCAGTTGATTCGTCCAACTGAAGAGATATAAACAAAGGACTTGATTTGATCTCTGTAATAATTAGGGACAAAATATCATTTCTTAACACACATATTCGACTGTGAATTATATTATTGGATAGCGAGAATGATTCAATCTTTTGTCTTGACTCTGTTCCGAGTATTAATGAGACCATTTCCAATGACATGTTTTAATCAAATCTTCTCCGACTGTATGTGGATTTTTAGACTTTGCGATGTTATTGGCCACTTTATAATAAGCAAGCAAAATAGGTTTATCAAGATATACAAATCCTAAGTTAGGAAGAGTCACTTGCAAATCATATCGAGTTCTCTTGATTTTTAGAGATTTTAAATCATTGCCGCTACTATTAGTTCCACCATGTTTATTTAGAAAGTTCTGTTCCAGTTTGGAAGGTTTCATATTCTGGTTAGAGAATATAGCTTCACATAAGAAACATTTGGGCCTTTGGAAATCATCGATTTTAGTATATGTAAATCAAAAACGGACATAATCATCATTTTACTTTCTCTTTTTCATAACAACAAAGAATAAACGTGACAATTTGAAACAAAAAAAAACTTTGATATAATAATATATTTTTTCGAATAAATAAAATTACATAAATTTAATTTCCAATCTAAAAAGGTATAATCTAAAAATAATAGATTTCAGATTTGAAAAATATTTGCTCTTTAAAAAATTAACTATAAATTTTAAAAATCTCCACCCCCTAAATTTTTGCTGGCACCCCCGGTTGGGAACCGCTGATTTACAAAATGAACATAATTTGTCCTTGTTTTCTCTTGATTAAAAAACTTGATACTGTGGTCTTTTCCAAGTTCAATTTCGAAAATCCTTCGAATATTCTATCGTGTTTTTCAATGAATCATTTCTTAATTGTAACGATCAAAAAGAATTTATGAAGTTTTGAAAGTTATTTGCTAATGTAGGCATTTCTTGTCTGTTTATGAACAAGTTTCTTTAGATACAAAAATGAAGCTTCAGAGTTACTTTTAATGTTAAAAAAAATTGTTTTAATACTGGAATTATGAATATTTTTAGTTATTAAAATGAATTTGAAGATACTCCCTTGTTGAGAAAAATTAACTTCAAAACAAAAACTTTCTCAAATCTCTATGCAATGTTCAATGAAAAATTGTTTTTTGGTTGATTCAGAGACAACTCTATTTTGGGTTTCTATGATTTGAATCTTTCTACTAGACTTGTGATATTTGAGAACTGAAAAAATGTATCGAAAAAAATGTATGAATTTAATGGATACGAACTTTAGAACGTTATTTTCAAATTTGTTAGAGACTTTCTCAAAACTATGGCAATTGCAGCATGTTTTATCTATAGTTTTCCTCTGAGTTTAATTTTTATTGTGAATAGAATCTAATTTATTTTGAAATTAATCGTAATTTTCAATTATAAACTAAGTTTCTAAGATTATAGAATAAATGAAAATCATAAAACCAAAAAAGCTTTGTTAATATTAATAATTTATTATTATAGTTTTAATTTACTAGGGCCTCCTGGTAATATGGATTTCTATTAATAAAATTTGAATTTAAAATTACTCTTCTAAATTATCATATTTTTCCGATTTTCTCTTTTTTCTTACTATAATGACGGCAATAACCGAAATAATCAGAAGTGCAACGAAAATGGGTATGAGATAAAGCATTTCAAATTTTTTCACATTTATTGGTTTCAAATTTAAATTATTTTTAACAGGAATAACACGATTTGCAAAATAATAATAAATATATACATTTTGAAGTAGGACGTGTGCTGTCTAATGGGTTTTCTGTTGGTGTTATTCTACTTTTCAAGGACACTGTTGTTGGCTTTTCTGTTGGTGTTATTCTACTTTTCAAAAGAAGTGATAAAGTTGCTGAAAAAATAAATTTTTGATTACTGTCATTTATAAGATGGTTCATATTTCGAAGATAATTTAACTCTTTTTTTGACAATAGTCGATTACTTAAATAAAAATGATATAGAATTACCACAAAGTATTATTCATAATACTATTTGTATTGTTTGAATCAGGCAAACCAAAAAAGTTTAATATATTATATAGAATTGCTCCATGATTTTTCTATATAAATTTAATTTTAAATACATTTTGATTGTAGTATTTTACGTATATTACTTTACTCTCATCCTCAGTGTATATTTTATCCATAATTTTGTTGTCTTTACTTTGAAAGAATAAAAATAATAAAACTAACTCTATTTTGATAACCAAGTGATTTAATTTATTTGACCTATCAACTTCCGTTATTTCAATTACATCAGAAAGAGCCTATTATATAGCTAAAAATTATCACTTGTTTTGTCGTTAAAACATCCTTTCTCTATAGTTATTAATTAAAAGCAAACAGGGATGTTATCAAAAAAAATTTTCAATTTCCATGGATAGCCTATGGATAGATTTCACATTGAATTTAAAATTACCGAGTGTTTGAAAAGCTAACGCTCCTAATAATAAATAGAGACATACCATTTCTTTTTTCACGCTAAAGTCAAATATAAATGTGTCATGCGGAAATTCCAATAAAATTATGACTGTATTCTTAGAAATATAAATAATTTAAATATTTTTCTCGTTATCAATTTACTGTTATATGCCCTAATATAATTTTATTTTTATTACTGCTTTATTTCATACCATAAATCTGGATTTATACAGCTCATTTTACATTAATTCATTTTCCTAAACCTCGAACATTTTCCGTATCTTTGAAAACGGTAAAATTGAGAAGTTTTCAATGCCAATGATTTCAAAACCTTTGTCACTTTAGCCTTCTAAAATTTTGCTGTTGTGGAACCAGTCTTTCCAGGATTTTTGACATCAAACATAACAGGGAAATCGGCCTGAAAGATGCCGGGTCCCCTCTTGGTCTTCCAGGCTTCAGTATCGGCCTTATTAGGGCCTGTTTCCATATTGACGGAATCACATTGTTGTTGATTGAATAGTTGAAGATAGATGTTAGGAACCTGACTCCTTCGACACCAAGGTTTTTTAATAGGATGACCGGGATTTTATCCGGGCCGTGAGAATACGATGATTTTGTAGAGTGCAAGGTATCTTCCACCTCCTTTATCGAGAGGAGGAGAAGTTCCGCCCGTTTTTTTAGGCTTCTGTTAAAGGGAAGTGAATCGGATTTCCTGTACTCCTTGTGTGCATTTTTCGCATAGAAATTTATGAGGTTGTTCAAGTCTTTTTTATCGAAATCTTCGAATGGTTCGGGAGAGTCCCCCCTGGTCACGTGCCGAATGGTTTTCCACACTTCACCCGTTGAACGATTACGGTTCACGGTAGTAAGAATGCGATTCCATTTCAGATAGGTGTGCCTGTGTTCACTGGTCTTCAATTCCTTGTTCAAATATCTGATGCGGGTAATTATGTCGGAAGACATTCGGTTTGACTTCTTGAGGCGATTTCTCTCCTTGGCCAGACCGGATATCCTTCGACTACAAGCAGCGTGAGGTGGACGTTTAGGAATAGCCATTGCTCTTGCTTCCAGAATGATCTTCGAGAAGAAGCCAATGGCCTTGTCGAGAGAGCTAAAGCTGCACAGATTGCAATTTTTTAGTCTCGTGTTCAATATCTCTTGGAACCATGGCCACTTGGCCGCTTTGTAATTGTATGGAATGGGAACTTTTCTGGTGACAACTTCTCTTTTGATCTTCACCCTTATCGGGTTGTGATTGCTTCTCGTTTCATAGAGGACTGACCACTCCGTAGAAATTCAAATTCATTGCTGCTGATGTTAGTATTCATATAGGTTTTTTGTTCAGCTCCGCAAGTTGATTGGCAGTAGAGGCGTACTTTTCGTCCAGCGTCCTATTTCGCACAACCGACTTGATTTATGTCCTCGTTCCTTCTTAATAGATAACTTATCCATATGGCTTTTAAAGAACTGTGAAATATCTATCCCATGTCAAGACTACGGGAATAATCTTCAATTTTGCTTCATAGAAAGCCTACATTAGTATTCATTACATATTTTTATCAATAAATAATGTCAAAATGTATTTTATAATCTGTCAAGATTAGAAATATTGTTGATCAAAATTAATATTGATTATAAAATAATCGTTGGTATTATGGAATCATATAATCCAATTCCTCGCAATAACCGTATTTGATTTTAATTATTTTTTACAAACTCTTTTAAATTGAAGAAATTATAATATTAGAAGTGGCCTTTAAGTCTATAAGCTGCACAGATCACAAAATTTTCTTCGTTTATTCAAAAGGATAGAACTCACATTTCGGTTCTTTTCCATGGTTCTTATACAATTCGTACATTCAAACATAGAAAATAAAATCATTGTTTACTGTTTAAATAAAATTATATGAACAAATAAATCTACTATCCGACTCTATTCCTTTTCCATGACTCAATTTTGTATCAACAAAAGTCAATCATACATTCTAGTTTTTTTATAGTCAACGACTAAATATATGCAAAAATCTGTCATTCCTATATAATGATCTTTTGTACTTCATAAACTTTGAAGTTACAGGTGAATCCCACTTAAGTATAATCTTCATTTTTGCTTGATCTATCAGCTCCAACTCTTTAGATAGGAGATCATATTTTCTGAGCTTTTTGTTCTCCACCTGAAAGAGTCTTTGGACAGATTTTATCTCAACTTTGATCAGAAAAATGAGATTCTTTTTTTACCAAGGACGAGAACGTGATCACGTCAAGTATACCACTCAGAATGATGTCATCGAAATACCAAATGTTCAGTTTGGAAGATGAATTACAAGCGATGTGATCAACTCCAGGTGAGAACAATAAGGGGAGCAATAGATTAAATGACCTGAAGAAAAGAAGGTTAGGCGTGTTCATACTAGCTACAAATGGCGTCCGTACAGCGAATATACGCATATTTTAGAAGATGATCACGTCTAGTGCTATTAAAAGCACTCAGAACATATATTTTCAAAATTAAGATAAGTTCCACTGGATTTTTAAAAACCATTGTCAAACTCCATGTGCAACTGCTTCGCAAGCTCCTTTGACTCCAACTCCAAGTTGGTGTAGTACTCGCAAGGAGATGAGCAAGCGATTTTCACGTTAGACAACAGTCAGTATGAGGAACACTCTGACTAAATTGTTCCTATGCGCAATGTATAGGTATCTCCCCGGCCTAATACTGCATTAAAGATAAATATAATGTGGATTAATCTTATTTACATTATTTATCACCTCAGAGCGTGAAAAAATTATCATTTTATCAAAGTAGCAATTAAGTCATCAGTGGTGACCAGTGATGCATTAATGGAATATAACAAATCAACAATAAATGTTATAAATAACTCTAAACCATTTGCTATGCTAAATGATAATAGTTTTAAGCTAAATAATAATCTTTTCAAGCTAAATGGAATAGTTTTAAGCTAAATTACGTAGACTAAACAACACGACAAAACATAGGAAAGAAATGATCCAAATCAATTTATTTATTATTTTTATAGTTTTTTGAAACATAAATAAAATTATTTAATAATAATAAAATTTCCAAGAAGTGATCATAATTATTTTGTAATAAGTTAGCAAAATGTAGGTCTAGCATTACACTTTATTAACCTATCGTTCGTTATTTTCTGAATTAACGTCCATTTTATAAATCCGAATTTACATTTAGAAATCGGTTTTTAGATTAATAAGCTAAATTGTACACGGGATCAACTTTAATTTTATTATTTAAAATTTTTACAACTTTCCAATGAATACACTGTCAGTTTTTCCTCATATTTTTAAAAAAATATCACTATTTGTATTTAAAGAGTTGTAACAAGAATCAAGTCTACGGTTTGAATCACCAGCGATTAAAAAAAACTTTTAATCCAGTATTCTTCCTCAAGTCCTCAATAAACAACTAGATAGAAAAAATGCAGAAATCCAAATCTATTCGTTCTCGATGTAATGTAATGTAGATAACCAACAACGGTGAATAGTCTTTTGATTCTTTTGTTCTTCGACTATCCTTTCACAATGCAGTTTCATGGATTCAAAATCATTTGAGGCAATTACCAATATTTGTTTCCATCAGATTGTTTATAATATAGCACACATATCATTAGATTTGATAGTAGAGTGCATCGTCCTGGAACGAAAATGTCACCACGGGGACGAGTTTTAATGGTTCTTTTCCGGTGGGCATTAGGTGCCCCCTGGACGTTTCGAAATACGTTCGAATTGCGAGATTCAAGCGAGTTGGTGAACCACATAACGCCACGTCTTGGATTTAATAGTACCTCAAGAATTTACGAAATTTCTACATTTTTTGAAAAAAACGAAATCTTTTTAGTCTTAAAAATCTTCTGGTATTGTATTATTTATTAAAAAATCAAAGTAATAAATACACTCAACCCTCTCAAATTAGCCATTTTTAACAATTTCCTTCTGAAAAATTAAAAAACTCTGCAAAATAGCCAATTGTCAAATAACCCTAACCCATTTTTCTTGTCACCATTTGGCCGAAAAATGTATTTTGTTTAATAAAAAATTTTTCGAAAAACAATCAACAACATTCTATCGACAACATTTTTTCATCGTCGTCTCAGGCCGATCATGCGGGCAGGATCGGACCTTTCAGAAGGATCTCCCTCGTTTGGATCGGCGATCACGGGAATAACTATAATTAACTGGCTTTGCCCGTGTTTGGTCTTTAATAAATAAATAATAATAATAATCGAAAAAGATTCTCTTCTCAAAGGTAGCAAAAACAAAATCTAGCCTCAAAAAGTATCAAATCTCAAGTTTCCTGAACTTGATGCAAAATTGGTTGATTGCATGGATTTGATTAAGCATCGAGGTATTTAGGGTCTAATATTTAGGCAATTTTCTTAATGATGCTTTAATTTCTATTAAGGCTATGTTTTTAGCGCAACAACTTAAATTAGTAAATTTTAAAAACTCAAATGGTTTATTGGAAAAATTTAAAAGACGGCATGGATTTCGAATGCGAAAATTGCATCGCGAAATGAAAACAGACGTTGACATCGAGTCATTCTTTCTAAATTTCGTAAAGTTTCACAGAGATACAATGATGATCAAATTTACAACTTAGATGAAACTTGATTGTTTTATAAAATCATTCCTTCAAAATTCATTTGTTGTAACCGATTTAAAAGTTACAAAAATTTCAGGATCGTATTGCATAATGCTTTCCACGAATATGAGTGGAACTCACAAATTAAAACCTGTGATGATATCAAAACCCAAAAAACCCAGATGTTTCAAAAACCACAATTACGATTCATTTATTTTATATTATGATGGGAAAATCTTCATAGATTGGCTAATAAACTTTGATTTGAATCTAAAATACAGAAAAAACAAATTTTACTTATTCGGGATAATTGTCCTTCCCATTGCATACCAAAAAATTTGTCCAATATTGAAATCATGTTTATACCGCGAAATAGTACAGTCTTGGTCCAGATAATGGACTTGGGAATCATGAAAAATTCTAAAACGCTTTTCAATAAGCACAAATCTGCATACTAGAACATCAAGAAATATCCGTTTATAGTTCATATAAAAACCTCACATTAAAGGATGTTGTGATATTTGTTAAATTGGCATGGGAAGATGTATCGCAACATACCATTTCAAATTGTTTCGAAATTCTAAATAACGATAACGTCAAAAATAAATCAGAGGATAGTAAGAACAGATATTTTTGATCCGTTGGATATTTAAGAATTTCTTGCATATGAATATGCAGAAAATGATACAATAGAAGAGATGGAAAATTGCGGAAACATTGAAGATGAAAATGATGAAAATATAAATGATATTAATATTTTTTTAATTTTCTTTAATTTAAAAAAATATGCTAACTGAAGACACATTAAAGTAGTTTCTTTGAAAAAATTATCGATTTTATTCTCTAATTGGCCAACAAAATTGAAGGAATCACAAATGGCCAATTTGAGAGGGTTGAGTGTATTGAATCTATTTTACTATGTTTAAGCTGGAATTACTATTCTTTAATGAAAATATGTGTGTAAGGACATTGACTTTTGTTTTGATATGCCTCTCTTTTATTTGTCGGGTTTAAAATTCACACTATAATCAGTTTTTGTGATTAAAAACATCTTTCCATACCGTTTACAGTAATCTCAAAGTTGGGATTAACGCCAATTACCTCTCGATTTCGGAATTCAAAAAACCCAATTTAAAAAAAATTATCGGAATCTTTTAGATTGTTCTGAATAATCAATTTTTACAATTTTATCGAGAATTTGAAAAAACACTTCGCTTTTTGTTCCTAAATTTTCTGCATTCACATTTTGCGGATTTTGCTCTCATATCAATAAGATATATAAAAATAGTAATATTTTTGATTTATAATTTGTGAATTTTTGTGAATTTTGGAACAAAATCACAATCGTAGACGAATGCAGGATATCTGTGCGAGATTTTATGTCTTTGATATCTATGATTTCAGATATTAAGTCAAATAAATTGTTCAGTTTATATGGTTTTGAAACTAAAGTTATTTTAATGTGTTGCTTTTTAGTTTTACAATGATTAATAATTTTTCAGAACAAAAAAGTCATTCGATCCAAATTTTTTTAAATTTGTCGCAATTCATAAAATAAACTAAATTTTAAATCTCATTTGAATTCGCCAAACAGTTTAAATTGGAATTTATTTTTTTATTCTATCTGTAGTTACAATATCTCTAATTTATTGTCTCTCCTCGGATATTCGCTCGATTCATAAGTTTGTTTTTGAAATTTTTAGTGATTTAATTTTTGATGTGAGAGTTCTTTGAGAAAATTATTAAATTTTGTTTTGAGAAACGAGAAATAATCATCGATTGTTCAAAAAATCTTTATAATGTTTTTTTTATAATAATTAATTATTTTAGTATTTGGCCGACTTGTTTGTAGAATCCAATTGTAAATTGACTGGTAAATATCAAATGCTTGCTACCACTGACTCATTAGACAAAATCAAATGTTGATTTGGTTACTATTGAATATACCTTTTATTAAAGTTATCCTTAGTTGTTTACCTTGTAATGCAGTTGAGGTAGTATTATATTTTAATCTTTAGATGTTTAAATATTTTATTAGAACTTTCCAAAAAGTTATCAAAACAAATAATCATTTAAACAAGAATATTCGCAGAGTTATCCATTTGCTATTTGATAAGCTACATGGGAACCCCCATACTGTATTAACTTCGAATTCATGATATGATTTGAGTGGTTTCCGGATTTACTTGGTATTTATATGGTCGAGAAAATTGTTTTTGTCTAATAAATTCAATTAACGTTAAATTCAGATGTAATTACTAATTTTTTGACACTTATGCTAATTACTAAATCCAATTTGTTGAAATGCTCTTTTCGGTTTGGTTACGAATTCAAAATGAAGAAAAATCAACATTTGTCATGGCATTTTATGATTTTTTCACTCGGTGTGAATATTTAAAATATAAACAATAGTTTAATATTTCTTTGGAATTCTTTTTTAATCATTTAAATCCCTCAGAAAATAAGAGTCATGAGGATTCAAACATTCATCCTCGTTGGAGAAAGCAGAAGCGATCTATTTCAGGCGATATATTTCCTATTTCACAAAGTCCTGAAGCATTCAAAGTTTCTCTTGAATTATTAGCGACGACTAAATCTTTGAATGATCCTAACTAATACATATGTCATAAAAATATTAAAAAAATATTTGATTTGTCAAAAAGTAACTTTTACTATCACCGACACATCCACAGATGTCCCTTCCTAGACACGTGATAATATAGTGTCACTCCTCTAAAATATTGAGATCTTTTAATAATTTTACTAAGAAAAACTAGAAAAGACAGTTTATTAAAATTATTAGCATTGCAATAAGATTTTCTGTGTCGGTAGTCATTTAGTCAGCAAGAGGCGCTGGACTACAACTTCTTGGAAATCTACAGAGCCAGAGAAAAGGAGGGATAAAGAGAGGAGTGTCATCCTCTGTTAACTTCAAAGGAATTAGTTTCTTTTATTAATTAAAAAGTCTGTGTCAGTAGTTCAACGTCAGTCTAACATAAGTCTAACATAAGAATCATAAGAACCATCCAAAGAGAAAACTTAAATAGTGCTTCCAAGTTTAGACACAACATAAAGTACTTCTTAAAAACACTAAGGAAAGAATCAAACTAACCAGAACAGCAAAAAGTGAGTCTGTGTTAACATAACCTACTAGAATAAACAATATCCATTCTCGGAGCGATTTACACTATTACTTTTTAAAAAACAAAAAACCAAATTAAGATAATTTATACCAAATAAAATATTGTATTATTTTTTTATTTCTTACTAAAATCGAAATAATTTAAGATCCAGTAACTTGAAAATAAAAACCACAAAAAGTAGACAACCTCGGCCCCTTCGTCAAAATCCTTAAAAGAAGGGATCCGACCGAAAGCTAATAATTTTATTTGTAAATAGTAGTTAACTAAAAAATAATTAATTTTCCAAAAGGTAAATGAATATTTTTCGTAACTAGAATGTCTTAAATTGCCTACGAGCTTATAATTAATACTATAATCAAGTAAATCCATTTCACAGCGCCACGCAATGGATGAAGAATTAGAAAAGAAATTAAAAATGCTGAGAATAAATATGTTCGAAGACGGAGAGAACGAGCCAATCTACGACGGAATATATGACGGACTGTACGACATGTGCAACACCGTATACGACACATTGGTCGAGGAAACGGCCCCTAATCAAACTTTGATTCCAAAAGAGACAAAACTAAATATTCGGAGTGCGATGGATGATTTCATAAAAATAATTTTGATAATAAATACTGGACTTGCTAAATATTTCGACGAACGACCAGAAGTAAATGATTTTTTATTTGAATTTTCAAAAATTGTCGACAAAATAATTCGATCCCTTGAAAATATTATCAAAATCATTCCAGAAGCTTCATTAAGCGCACAAAAAAATAAAAAATATTTATCTTCCATCGAGAAAAAACTTACTGAAACTAGAAAAATGTTAACAAAAACTTCAAGTATGCTGACCATGAAGAAATGGGGTTCGGAAACTTCACAATTGTTCAAAATTAACATCAAAAACACAGAATGCTTCAAAAAGATAACAACCGACCTTCAAAATCTGCTTGAGACTGTTCAAATAACCGAAGATCTCGCTCTATTTGGGGAAAATGAAGAAAGAATTATTGATAAAATACGAATTGAGTTTAAAAAACAGTACACGGCACTTGAAAAAAATATTGAAAAAATGCAGGAGATTCCGCTACTGTCTTCTAATCTCAGTCAAGAGTTCGTTGTGAGAAGAAAAAGGTCCTTCGCTAAAAATGACGTCTTGATCTCACAAATCCTAAAAAATATGGACACGGAAATCAAAAAACTCACAAAACAAAAGAAAAAATCAATAAAACAAGGACATAAAAAAATTATCGCACAATTTGCAAATTTTAATTCAATGATGTGCAATATGAAATCGGTTTTGGCCTTTCACAATGAAAGCCTTGACTTTAAAAATGTCTTCAACATGATTGAGGATATGATCACATTCATTAGCAGTCAAATTTCAAACACGTACAAGGCTGCCTGCTATTCATCAAATGAGGGGTCATGTGAGTTTTTTAATCAACTTGAAAATATTCTAAGTGACCTCAGAGGAATTTATAATTCAAAATTTGTTTAAAATAATTGTTTTAAAATATTTAGTGATTACAATTCATGTTTGTATATTTTTAAGGTTGATTTTTGTATGAATAAATTTAAGTGGTAAAATATTTTTAAAAATGATTAAATAATCAATTAAATAAATAAACTCAATCATCCAGACGAACTAAGAATGTTGACTATCTCCTTGGAATAACTAAATAAAATAACACCCCTCAACTCACGTGTCAAAATTGTGAATTCGAGTTCCGCCCAAAATAACCTGAAAAGGCCAATTTTCTGATTCCAGGACTCCAGCCTCAGCATAGGTGACTCCTCCAACAATAAATACGACAACTTTTGAGTAACCCCCTTTAGTTTGGGCTCCCTTCTTCACATCCTTTCCAAAAAACGGGTTATATTGCAAAGAGCTTGGAAAGTCAGTTAGTGATAGACTGTTTTCGGCAATCTCGGAAAGCAGGGTAGCCAAATATGGTCGGTAGCGTCGGTACAAATTGACAGGGTCACTTTGATTGGACTTGGAGGCTTTCTTCAAAGCCTCCCTCCACCGCAAAATAGTCCCATCAGCCCGATTACTCGACTTTTTGCTCAAAAAACGTTGAAATGACTGCGGAATTTGATACATTTGAGGAGAGACGTTCAACTTGAGTAAATGTTTGTTGAATATGTCGAGTTTGTAGTTGGCAGCCTCAGGAAATCTGATCAAACACAACAACGACAGTCGAATTGTGTCCAAGGCAGTCACATTCGGACAATCGGCAAACAAATTTCCAACTTTCTGCAATAAAAATTGTAAAAAACTCAAAATACTTGCATAACTTGAGAGAAATCTAATTTTGATGCAATAATGTCCTGTTCCAGAAGCGAAGTCTCGAACAGACTGTTTTCTGTGGCTATTCTGGTTAGTTCGCCTACAAGGTCGGAGTGTTGTGTCACCATTTCCACCCACTTCCTCTGTTTGGTGTACTTTTCCACAAATCCCTGAACATGCTGAACCAAAAAACCTTCATATATGACAATGACTCAGTCCCCGTTAAGCCTTGGCTAAATCCTTTGATCTTTTCTATACAACTGGACACGTTGGACACAATTTCATCGTAAAAAAGTAACCGATTCTATACACGTGGTTCAATAACGTCCACAAAACCTGTTTAAAAAATGTATTCGCTGAATTTAATGTTATTACAATCTGCTTTGAGCCTTTCGGTGTCAATTTTACCGTATTGTCGTGTATTCCTACCAATTCGTGTATCATAGCCTCATAAGTCCACTATGCTAGTGAACTCGGTTAAAGAGACCGAATTGATGACAGGGATCACTGGGTCTATATTCCGATCTACTATGACTAGCAGCGAATCATAGTCCTTAGAAGATTCGTTCTGCATGTCCAAAATATTTTTTAGCTCATAGCATATTTTGGCACAATAAGGGGACGAGCCTTGATGACGGATCTCGGGGTTTTGCCCCAACGAATTGATCACTGACATTAATCCCCCACAAACAAGCTCAAATGAATCTCCTTTCCAACCTCCATTATTCTATTATTAAATATTAATAAAATTACAACCATATGACATGTCTCAATGTTGAATGTAAAGAGACAGGGACCATGGGCATAGTAGTCTAAGCAAATTTCCTTAAGGGAGTAACCCAGATAAGAATACTCTGAGGGCCAGGATTCTCTCGTCGTTATCTGCCATGGCAATCCCTTCGATAAAGTCAGTTGGACAGTAACTTGAGAAATCTAAAATATTTTAATATTGGGGACATATTGCATAATGTGTAAATCGGGGGGTTGACAGTTCTTTGAGAATCAAATTATAATTAGAATTAGTCGGCTGCACAAAAATTATGGCCACTACGAAAGATAGAGACTCGCAAGTTTGGTTTTTTAATTGGTCGAATAAAAATACTTTTTTGTATAATAGTTCCGTTGGAGAATATATGTAGCTTACTATTTTTGCCTAATTTAATTATGTTTTATATTGTTACTGTATTGGCATCAAATAGCATTGCCTTCATTCCGGGACCGGCATCTTCAAGCATTAAATCTATGTAAAATTTTGCTCCTTCAATTAAATCCATTTTTATCAGCTAAACATGCACATTAGTAGCTACAGAAAGTCAATTACAATTTAAATAATTTTATAAAAAATATATTTTTTATTTTCGAAAACAAAATTAATAAAAGGATACAAAAGTCAGAACAACATTGTACTCAATAAAATGAGAAACAAATCATGCTTAAATTGGGATCACCTCTCAAAAAGACCTGAAGCAAGTTAAGGTGGAAAAGCTCCATAAGTAAAACTTCCTGCCAGTGAACTGAGAATAATCCACAACACCAAAATAATTAGAGTATTTTTTTATGGCTAGTTTTCTTTGAAGTGATTGATTAGCTGTAATTTTAACAAAATTGTATATTTTCATTGAATAACTTCGGATTTAAAAAAATGTGGTTTTTGGGGAAATTTATGAAATTGGAAATGTGGTCTGGCAAATGGCGGGTCAGGCGATGACATTTAATATTATTTTAAAAGAGAATTATTAATCTAGTCAAAATATGGAAGCTTTCCATGATTTTTTTGCCGCGCTTTCTTTGAAAAATTGTCTATTGAAGAAGGAACTTGGACTTTCATACAGACACTCGTGTTAAAGAAAACAATACCTACTATTATAATCTGGCACAAGTATATGATTTAAATCATTGAAGAGATTAATTCATTCGGTAGCCTTATAATAAAGCAAGCCATTCTTGTAAAGAAAATATTGAAAATGAAGAAAAAAACCCTAAATGATCTGGAAACAGAGGATGAAGGAGTGATGCTAGATGGTCATCTATACCATTTTCAAATCAATTTGTTAATTATAAACTTCAAATGAAATCTGCATAATTCAATTAGTCAATTACAAACTTCAAATGTCATCTGCATTATTCAATTTGTCGGGTGGGGAGCAGTTTTTGTGAGAAATTGAATCGGGGTGATGTGCTTCTGGTTGCTAAGGTCTTGGTCTTTTGACGTGTGGTCCTTCTGGATAACTAAGAAGCCATTTCCATCTTTCTTAATTAGGTGGCCAAGGGAACTTGGAATAATGTTGTTCAAATTGGAAATTTTCGTTATGCTAGCCGCGGCGGCTCGGCATAGTGTAGTCTCAATTTTAAGGCGGTTAGACCATGACAAATTAATACCCCATGCGGCTAAGGCATAGCCAATTGTTGGTACGATGAATTGTTTTTAGAGAGTGCCAAGAGCCGGAAACGGTTTCTTTAGTCCGCCAAATATCGATTTGATTAGTCCAATCTTTTTCTGACTGGATCTGATGGACTTTTCTAAATGGGCAGTTAAAAACATGTTGGTGTCAAAAGTGACTTCCAGAATTTTAGTGTTCTTTGTGAATGAGATCTTTTCGTTGTCTAGAAAAAGATCAGCAGTACGGCCTCCAGTTTTCCCAACCTTCTGGTTTTAATTTCACAATACAATATTTTATCATTCTCACCGTTTTGCGTTGCCCAACTCATTTCTTTTGTGAGTTTTCTTTTTCAAAAAAACTTTGACTTTAGCAATAAAAGCTGATTGTTTCAATTTTAAGTGGAAACTAAATTTCAGTTTATGTTCAAAAAAGGCCAAATCATTTCTTTTTTTTATTTATTTTGCTTCAACAATTTATTATAGTTTGTTCTTCAAGAATCTTTCTCGTCTACAAATGATTTCAATAACTTTCCGAAATGAAATGCTTTTTTACATTTTATGAGATTTTTTTTTTTTTTTTAATAAGAAACAAGAAAATTAGAGAAGAGAAGTTAACTAATCTAGATGAGTCGCCGAGCGGATGGACAGGCAATTTCCACGTAATATCGCGAACGATATCCGCTGAAAAAGCCAGCTCGTTTCACGACTGTCGTGACTCCTCCTCGAGATGATTGAACCAATCTTTGAGGGGAGTTTGAGGGCTTTGGGTCCAATTATCCCACTGGTCTCGAAAGCCAGGGGAATGAAGCAGCAGGTATCGGTCAAAGAGGCATATTTAGCAGTTTTCCTAGATTCGGCAAGGCCAGATGCAGATCCAGGACGAGAAGCGGAGTCGACCAACGATGAAGGAGAAAATGAGTCCACGCAGGTAACATCCCACACGAGTGCCATTCCCTTCCTGAACGGGAATAAGGTCGACCCGTCAGGGCGTTTTCCATCTCCACGGTCTAGTCCTATCGGTTCCAACATCGAGGGGAATCCAGCGGCGTTAAGCGCGCGCTTCACAACGTCATTCAATGAGGCGTGCCTGGGGATCCTGCCGGCACTGAGGCGACAAGAGAGAGGGTGTAAACTTCTCCTGTCAATGAGTTGTCCACATCTGCAATGGTGCGGCTGGCAAATCTCTATGCCAAGCCGTAAACAGATTCCGATGCGGACAGATTCGTCGTCCAGCAACATTCCAGCAGAGAAAATCGGCAAAGCGTCAAGCCAATCGCCCGAGTGGGGTTTTATGAGATTGAACGTATAATTTATTAAATAATTCGAATAAAAAAATGTAAAGAATTTTATGATCGCCATGATAGTCTATAAATTAAAATTGTTATATTTGTAGTAAATAAGACGAAGTGAAATTTAAATATTTACAAGAGTTGTAAAAAGTAGTATTATTTAAATAATAGAAAAACATTTTATAAAGACTTTTTTCAAATTCTTGATTTTTGCAAAAATATTTTTTAACCACTGCATCAAAACTAAAATTGAATAATCCTTTAAAGTTTGGAAACCTGAGCATGATTTAAAATAATCCAGATCGTAAAATGCCAAACAACTACGGTTTATGAAGCAGCGCCTGTGGTGTAGAGGTATCATGTTCGCTTGCCATGCGAGCGACCCGGGTTCGATTCCCGGCAGGCGCATTTTTATTTATTGAAACTGCTTAAAATTCTTACCTTTGTTATTTACGTTTAACCGGTTTTTGTTTTTTTGACAGTAAATTATTTGGGAGTCAATACATATTAGAAAGTTAGGATTCTCCAGTGGCCGCACTGCAAATAGCAAACGAGTTACCTCTCAAGATGCTGGTTTCCTGGTTGTCATTAGTTTTCTTTCAGCTTTTCAATGACCGGAAGAATCCTTTTCCTTTTTGTTATTTAAGTGCTATTGTGATTTTTAAATAGAATTTACTATTATCCATAAATATGATCAACTGCTGACATAGTATAGTATGGAGTTATCGGTAATTAACGGCCATATTTCAGAAGTACAAGACTCTTTGGGAATTGTGCGTTTCCTGCTAGCTGATACGAGTCTCGTAGTGGAAATGAGAAGACACTATTCGGATAAATTTTCCACCAGGATAAATACTCCTTAAGAGGACTCTCTTTCGGCAGTTCTCCTTGCAATCCTTTTGAAGCCGCGTTTAAGAACGTTAGAAAAGAATTGCATCACTTAAATAGTCATTTTGGGCTGACGACATCAATTTTGTATCTAAGAATGTGGAAATTCCGGCATTTTTTCTACGGCTCAACGAACTTGTTTTTTGAAGACAAAATCGTCTTTTTAGTAGCAGGTTTACAGAAAAGGATCTTTGTCAACAATTTCTTTTTGCCCTTACAATTGACGAGCAAGTCTTTCATCTGGGACGCCACTTGCACGGATACCTTCTCCGCCGGGAACATCTTGTCGTCGGCTTCAGAGCCGGGCTCCGCAGCCAACCTGGCCGAAACGCTAAAAATCAAGAAATACAGTGCATTATCTCACCGCCACATCTTTGCCCCGATCGCAGTGGAGACATCGGGAGTCCTCGGCCCCAGAACTAAAAAATTCCTTATTAAACTGGGGGATTTGGCAAGCAGAAGAAGAAATGATCATCGGGAACGGACATGGCTTTTCCAACGCATATCAATAGCCATCTTGCGTGTGAATTGCCATTCCATCCTATCCTCTGCTGCTAATTAAATATACATAATTATCATATTTTGAAAACTCATTTTAACAAAATAATAAAGAAAAAAAAAAGGAAACACTAATTGTTTAGTAAAAACAAATAAGTAATCCCAGCTAGTAAATATCACTTCCAATCACACTTGTCGTAGTCCCACATGGAGGAAATTCCAGTAATGGGGTCCTTGTTCTGTCTGAGCATCCTCTTGATCTGTGCCTCCTTCGACTGAACAGACAAATATCCTATCGAAATAAGGATAACCAAACAACTTGAGACATAATATCTCTATTTATTCTGAGCTAGAGAAGAGCTGGGGTAGTCAGTTGATTTGCCGAAGGAATTAGCATATTTACTGCGATACGAGATATAGAGAAATGCGATTATTTAAATATTTTTTAAGTTATTAGACAAATCTTTATGTTATAAAATGGTGTCACGCTTTTCATTTTTATGGCGATGGACAGTTTTTTGAATAAAGAAAGAGTTCTTTCCAAAGAACTCGGAGGAGAACCCAATTCTTTCTCTAATGTCAACAAAAACAATTTTTTGCTTTGAGACAGAAAAACATAACAATTCTTATTATGGAATGTGATGAAATAGAGTGAAGTCAGGGGAAACTTCCAGTCAGTTCGGAAGAGTTGGACTCGGCTCATCCAAAGACCTCGCCTTCTTCTCCTCGAATCCTTGCAGCTGTTGTCTTTTGGCTTAAATTGTAGGTCAAGCATTACATAGTTTCGACATGAATGCCAAATTTATATTCAAAACAAAAAAGAAGGATGTCGGAGTATCATTTTAAATTGCAAATTACAATGCCAAATTACAATCTCTAAATATAGACTAAAGAATAAAACACTCGCTAATGAAGAGAAACCACTGGCTGTTACCCATCATCTCTTGTTTGTACAAAAAAACAATTCAAATGAACGATCAAGAATTAGAATTAAAATCAAAGATAAGATAAATGTTTTTGACACCCTTGAATTGAAACAATAATAAATTAATAGTTAATCAGAAACTAAGCAGATCTCACTCCAGCTCGCTGCTATCTATTCTCCTTCTCTTGGAAGAAGAGCCTACTTCCAGCTGCCTCTTACTCCCCATTTACCACATCTGATTTAACCATTGCATCTTCTTTAGCATTCATTGGGTGGTAGTCTTCATTTTTGCATACCATCTCCTCATACCGGTTGGAAGCAGATACCTTCATTCCGTGCTTGTGTTCGATCATCATACTCTCGAGCGTTCTTTTCAGTACAACGGATTGGATGTATGTCCTCGTTCCTGCTTCAATAGATAGTTTCTTCATATAATTTTTGAAGCATTTCGAGGCAACTCCATCCCATGTCATAACCACAGGAATTATTTTTACTTGACAGCTATACAGAAGCAAAAGCTCGCTTGCCAGTAGATCATACTTGTGACACTTTTCAACCTCCACTTGCTTGAGGCGATCCTGTGAAGTAATACCCACTTCAATTAGATTTATTTCGTTTCTGACTTTGTCGTGAACAAAGATATCTGGCTTGTTGTATTCTACTTTTGTTTCGGTGAGGATTGTTGTATCAACCATGATTTCAATTTTTCCCGTCAACAGTGTTGACTGAACAGAATGTCCCTTCAATCGTCTTGCTTTTTTGAGTCCATACATTCGGCACAAGTTAAGGTGAATACACTTCACAACTTCGTTGTGTCTCCGGAGATAATCACTGTTGAGCATTTTACCACACTGAGTAGCCATGTGGTCAACAGTTTTCTTGCTTTTCTTACAATGATTGCATAATGAGTCAGCGGATGCAAAGAACAAGTTTCGATCTTGCAAAAGACAATACAATGCTTCGCTTCGTGGCCCATTATTTCCATTAGATAGCCAGTCTGAGGATGCAGGTAAATCAACATTAGGTTCATCCATAAATTTGAAGAGCACAGAATGTAGTGCTTTAGAACTAATTTTCTTTTGTAAATATTGTATCGGACTGGACTTTAGAGACTCAATAGTAATAGTCTTCTTATCAACAATTGCATATTTAGAGGATAGAAATCCTGCGATCATAGCCAAATGCCATTTATTTATTTTAATTACACGCAGAATCCCGGCCCTCCGTAAGCATATAGTTGACATATTTTCCAGACTCGTAAGGAACTGAAAGAGCATTAGTTCACTTTTGAAAGTAACTGATGAAAGCCCTCTTCCAAGAGCCTTCTGGTTTAAATACAGTCTCTCTTTATTTGCAGGTTGTAATCTGAGCGACGTAAGCAATTGCCGTATTTGTCTGTCAATATCATCAAATTCAGAAGGTTCAATATTGATTAGCCCAATATAATAATTATATAGTGACAATGCATATTCATTTATAGCACGAAACAGATTCACAGAGTTAAGTTTCGTTTTCGATAGCATAGCTATCCTCTTCTTAACATTCTCAAAGATAGAGTCCATAACTCTATTCTTAAGAACGTTGCTTCCACTATCTTCAAGTACACCAAAATACTATCGATTTGAAACTTGCTATCGATTTGAAACTTGCTATCGATTTGAAATCAATGGATTGTATATGAACGATTCGAGGACTGCCATCAAAGTCTCCCTCGACTCCCTCATAATACGCATCATATACACACATCTCTCATAAAAGTAACCCTTCACCCCCCCCCCCCAGCCTGGAATTGTCAGAATATAATCGTACATCCATAGCCTTGACACACATTCGAGTCAAACGGAAGGGGACTGACTCGGGAAACTTTTCTCGCATCATTGCCACCTCAAAACAATCCCCAAAGTCAATGTGGACCACCTTGCCAGTCATTCTATTCAACATTATATTGAGGGGGTGTCTGAACTACTCAGCACTCCTCTGACCTGTCACCGAGACCGAGAACATAGCCAACAATCGACATGAAGGCAAACGACTCGATAAAATTCTGCCCCCAAAAAAACCACGTCTAAAATGGAAACTCGAAGCAACATCGCAGTTGTTGGACTTGAGCCACAGAATGTTGGCCAGGTCAGATCCGTTAGTGGCCTCCATCGCCTTCTCAAATATTTCCATTCTCTGCAACGCCGTAAAGTTATCAAATCGACTATTTGAAAACTATTACTTAATAATTCCAAATAACCATTTCAAGTAATTTATTCTCAATGTTGGGCAGTATTTTCTGTTTCGGGCGATATTCTTTTATCAATGACTGCAAAGTGTCGGTTTGAGGAACAATCTGGATAAGTCCCGAATTGAATGACAAGGGAATGACAGCAAACTTAGTTATTCTTAAATTCTAGAACAACGAATACTCTATTTTCCTCTTCCCATCTTCCCTACGACGAAGGATTTCGTTGACTACCGACAAGAACTGGGAGACACGCTCGTCCTGTCGCAAATCCTCATGCCCTTTCAACAAGAACTCATATTTATTGCCATCAGACCCTACAATGCACAAGTCATACTCACCAATCAAGGAAATTCTCCTCGGTTTCCTTTTGGTTGGAAGTATCACGACTTGATCATAAAAACGGTCAATGGTAATCAACTCTCCCCCAGGAACATACGTCCCGGGAACCACCCCGCGAGTTTGCGGGCTTCAAACAACCTCGGGGACACAGAATGAAGCCGGAGAGACTCCAATTCTTTAATCTTTTTAGGCAATTGTATATTTCGAGAAGTCGACGGGCTTCGGTGAGGCGGGAGGAATATAGGTTAGTGAACTCGACTTCCCAAGAAGTGACAGGCTTCCTTTCAATCATGACGTAAAACTCATTCAATATGGAAAACATTCCTTTTATGTCCTTTTCTGAGTAGAGAAAATGCCTCGTCCAAACCTTCATACCACAACTTTTCCCAAGTCAGACCAACTCGAATTAGTTCATCCACGACCTACAACTGTCTAACAAATACATTAACCATAATAAAGTCATCCTTCACTTTCGAATCTTTCAGATGGATTGACCTGAGAATATCTGAAGCTGCCTTCACTTTTGAACTATTCCCAGAATTGTAATAAACAAGGAGAGGATAAAACAATGCTTGAGGGTGTGCCAGTCCAATCAAATTTAATAAATACTGAATTGTCTCCTTCACTGGGACAATGTCACTATCAATCATTGCAATCAGTTGATGCAAGACAAGCAGCCAATTGTCAATGTGGATCACTTGGAGAGCCCGAGTCATGCAATTGTGGATTACGGGAAATGATGCAAATCGGAGCCAAAGCATCGTGAACCTGCAATCTCTCAGAACCACCAACTCACCTCAAAATGTGCTGCAGTGCCAAACCGCTTGTCTCAGAGAACACAATAGTCTTCATGAATCCTTCCAAAGCATTGATGCAACAATCTATAACTTCCTTTTCCTTTATATAAGTACACCCAATGCTAGAAAACTTGGTTCGAATCAGAATCATCTGTCAAGTGGGGAGAGACACCAAAATTGTGACAGTAATTCACAATTTCGTAGTTCAGTCGGGCAAAGTTGTGCCACAACTGAAGATAAAACACACCAATCAACCTCGTAGACCTCCAGAGAATAAATATGTTTAAAATGAAGGTCGTTCACAACGTTCTGGACAATAGAAAGAAGTCTTTTCGAAGTAAGAATATTATTTCCATTAATCTCTTCATGAAGTACCACAAAATAATTTGTAAGTCTAAAATATGCCACACACACTCTACTTGGCAAAACTGTCGAATTTTTGACTTTTTGCATGATTAAAGGACAGGGTGTGGGGAAAGTTATTATTCTCAATAAACGAGAGCAGATATTTGTGAACCAATGTCTGGAAAGAAAAAGAAATGAGCTTACCTTTGAGTTTTTTTGACAGAGGTGAACGGCATAGAAATAATTCAACTCAGGGTCACACACAATTGTTGAAGTGCCCTCAGATCCAAAGAGCTTTCTGAGGTACCGTTCAGTCAAAAGTAATTTGGACGAATTAAGACATTCGTGAGTGAATTCCAATCGCGGGGTCATTTCTGTGATGGAATCGTAGTGACTCACAATTTATACTAACAAGCTGTCACTGAAACATTTATTAGTAACCCGCAGTCTCTGTGTCCACAGTGACAAAACCGAGGACTTGTTTAGCTCATTTCTCAACACCCCAACTGCCTCTCTCAACTCAGTTGACAAATGTATTCCAAAACTTGTCTAAAATACTACATCATTCAGCCACCTTATGAATATTGAACACATCCTCCAGAGAAGAAGACTTTAGCGAATCTGTTAGAAACCTGTCGTGGACATCAAGATACTAAAATGTGGTAGCAACACTACGTAAAGAGAAGAGTCGTAGTCACCTCTCACAATTGAATCCACTGCGTGGTACAATGAGCCTTCTGCCGAATGGGAAGAAATAAATTTAGAACAGTCAGAAAACAAGGGCCTGTTGTCTGTCTCCCATACTGAAAGTGAGCATGCCATTTTGTCGTCGAGTGATATGGAGTCAAGGTATGGCAACAATTCCTCCTTTAATTCTTTCCATCGCCCAAGGTTGGCAAAACATCGAAGACAATCACTCACACATTTATTCTTTTTGTATTCATACAAAGCAGACTCCCAATCTCCAATCTTCTCATGCCACTCTCCATGTAGCTTGTTCGCATCATTCAAATGCTGGGTCATTCCGGACACAACTCCCCACACGGATGATGGCACATCCAGAATGCTGTACAAACTGCAAAGAGATTCTGAAGTGCCCTCCTCGTGCTCTTCGTGGAACTCCAATTCTGCGTAATAAAGGGACTTTGTCAAGTCTTGACAGTTGTAGGCTACTTTGCGCAGAAGACAAGTATTTATGGGCACTCTGGTCTGTCTATAAGTCCTCAACACTGATACCGCAAAAAACTTTTCTAAATATTCCACCAAACTCAAAATGTAGAGATTGACTTGAGTATTGTTGGATAATTCAAATGCGGTCGAAAAGAGTTGCATAACCTGAATCATCTCGTCGCTGTTTATATCAGGGAATAAACATACAAACGCACAAAAAAACAAATCACTGCAATCCTCTTGAATAAAGTAAAAACCTTGAAATTGCCGGATATTTTTATGGCCAGTTGATAGCACTGGTTAATGGCTGACACATTGCACGTTATTATTGCTTCATTGGAAAGGCGATTCATCCAATTATCTACATCCTTGTATTTGTGGAGAATATCTGGCTTAGTCAACTAAACATAATAGAATATTCTATAACCAAAAACAATCCCGAATTTTCGTATTTCGTGATCGGTCTCACCCAACAAGTAGAAGAGCCTCTAATCAAAGATGAGATAAATTCAAGGTCCTTGTTACATAATAAATTACATAACCTAACAATTCCGCGGGATGCGTTCTGAATGGCTGTGATTTGATGGAAGGAAATCTTTTTTTCCACCAAAAACCTTTTAAGGTTTGAAAAGACCGAATGGAAGCGTTGGCCCATGATGTGAGCAATCATTCTTACTACCAAGACCGAGGAATCCACCACAGCCGAGGATGTGCTGCTGAAATACTTTGTAGTCATCACTCTGACCAATCACTCACCATACTCCAGGAAATCCGATTTGTACAAAATCAGGGCAATTGCCTTTAATCCCTCACCATTTTTCACTACCGATGACCAACATAATTGTCTCCTCGGAAATGTTTTCAAGGTCAGGACCGTGAAAATATCGTTGACAGTGCTCGTTTGGGAAATATCAATCGTCACTTTTTGAAGGAATTTCATAGTCTGCAGTGCAATATGCCACTAACCTGAAGAAGAACACCAGGAATTAAAATGTAATTCTGAAGCACTTTTTTGACGATTATTTGTATAATTTCCCCATATTTCCTGAACTCGTGGGTAATCACTGAGGCCACTCTCTCAGCCACGACCAAGACTGCCATGAGCCTCCTCATATTAACACTGCACTGTTCCTACAAATCAGATAACCTCACAACCATAAGAATCTTCATGATCAACGAAATGTACGACCTCATGTGCAATTTACAAATATCCAGAAGACAGGACAAATATTTCATACATAACTACACCTAACAAATAAAATTACACCCTAATGATGATGTCATCAGCGGAATCCATCACTTTGAAGAGGACGGGCAGTATTTCTGGGAGATTCTTAACTACTTTGAGTCCCATCTCACTGGCAGTGGCGACCAACACATCGATCATGGCCTCAAATTCTATACGGCAATATTTGCCCGAGTTGATCAACGTCATGACCATCTTGATACACACTGCGTTGAAATAGTCCTCAGAATGCTTGAAATTCCTATCCACCAACAAGTCACTGCTGATTGTCTAGGTTTGACTATGATATGAACTGACAGTTTATTTTTGCATCTTTCACTGCTTCCGGGGGTCTGAGGTTCGATAAAGGAGAGTCCTCACATTTCTTTCGTTCACAATAAAACTCCATTTTATCCAAAGACATAATTCCGACCATTCCCAGTAGTTGAGTTATCTACCATGTATGACACACACAAACCTCAATTTCCAAAACACTAGAGTTTGCAGTCCTCAGAAAGGCCAACATTTTAGTACAAAACTCTAAATGAATTGATTTGGGAATGTAACACGTCGAAACAATCATTGATTTCAAGGATTTTACCAAAATCTTACAGATTAGACAGCATTTTTTACTATTTTCTGTTCTTCTCCAGCACGTTCCATCAGATATAATGCAGTCACACTCAATGCGTCCATTAGTTCTCTGACTGATGAAGGGACCATCTAAAAATGGGCAATTCTCCGAACCATGGCGATTCTGACGACAAGTAAATACATCATCACTGCATATGACGTGTGCCTTTTCAGTTTAGCCGTTGATATTTTTAGGAAAATGCTCTAAACATGGCCCGGGACAGCAAACGTTGAGAAGCGAAGTGGGATTGTCCGTCATGATTGGAATAGCAGACAAAAAGTGGAAAAATTGGTAAATAAGACTGGCTGTGAAATATGTGAAATATGAGGGATCAGTCTGCTCATAAAATCGTTCAAATATTTTTCCTGTTGGAAAAACTGGTAGAACTCATCTTGCTCATCAAACACAGAAGACTTGTGTTTCTGAATGTTCACAAACACCTCAAAAACCATGTGAAAAAAATAGTCGTGAGTCCGAGGGTTCTCAACACGTTCACTGACCTCATTAAAGTCGACCTAAAGACCCCAAGTCAGCACAAACAAAAAAAGGCAAGAGCACAGTCACCAGGGCTTTCAGTCCGAGTAGAGAACTGTACCATTTTGAGTTTTTATTTGGATTGGAGGTGTTCAAACCGCAAAAAATTAAAATTATCAAATTCTGATAAATCGAAAAATTACTTTAAATGGTATTTCACAGGCAGCCGGTGTGGTTACAGAATGGGAAATGAGGCGAGTGAGGGTCGAAAGGGTTTCTTCTCTCATTCCGACCTGAAATGGTTAGACAAGCCAAACATCGTCGAGGACATTTAGAAGAATTTCAAAAATAAAGTCAAAGTAAGGATTAAAGTCAAAAATCTTGAATTTGGCGAGTTCTCCAAGACACATAACCTCAAATAAACAAACAAAAAAACTGCTCCAAGTCGTTTGACAGAATTTCCAAAATGGAGATATTCAAAAAATATGTTCAGGTCCAATTCCAACCAATCAGTGGAAATCTCTCTACTCACTCTGTTGGCCACCAGTGCAAAGCCCTCGCTCAAATGTCTGAGGTCGGGTCTTGGAAGGTTTGTAAGAAGAAATCTCAAATAAAGAGCCAACTGCATGGCTAAGACTAAATCACTGTCAAACTCGACGATGATCACTAATTCGTGAAAAAAGGAATACATATAGCAATGGTAACCCCTGGGTTGTATCCGCAGTGGCTGAAGCTGGTCGTAATTATAGAAAAAAGTCCATTAATAATTGATTCAACGTCGGATTCTGAGGTGGTGCAGTCTTTGTATTTTAATAGTTCTTATAGACGTGTCCCCGCCTTGAAATGCGTGCTTTGGTCATCGCTGAAGAAATCGAGGATTAATTCTTGCAAGAAATGTTTGCATGTCATGTACTAATTAAATTTGTATTTAATTCTAAAAATCAAATTTAACAATTAAATCACTAAATTTTATTAATAAAATAATCTATTTTCTACGATAAAAAATAAGAGAGACACGTCCACAGGATCGGCAAGATCTACCTTGGAGATATTTCGAAGTAGTCATTCCGATCTAAATTGGACCTTATTTATTGCAGTATAGTGTGAGAGAACGCGTAATATAGACGTACTTTCATAGATTTAGAAATGTGTGGGTATCCTACCCATTTTGATTTTAGTTTTTGAGTGCAAGAATTGAGAGCACTTTTTTGCTCTGTATTTTATCAGTCCCATAGTAATGCTTCGAGATTCTTTGTTCTTCTCTAAGTTGTCCATTGGCTTTCTTTTTTGACAGTTGTGAACTATGATTAGTGTTCGTTCACTTTCGGAATCCATTTACTAAATACTCCACGGACATGATTGAGGATTTTCCTGATCTTTTCGATATCTTTCAAAACAGAAAATCAGTTGTCAAGCAAAGCTAAAAGTCATAATTTTGATGGCTAAAACGTTTTGGGGGAAATTAAAATAAAAAAACCTTATAAAATTCAATTAAGATGCACCAAAACCAATGTTCACAGTTTATAAAAAAATCCACGATTTTATTTCTACCTTGTCCATTCTAAGACTGACGCTTAACCCTGTCGTCAAAAAACTTCCACCAGAAGTTGATCCCCCGAATTGCTTTTGGAGCGGTCTTCTCAGATCAACCTTGCCTTTTTTCGCTTGTGTTATTACCACTTTTTAAACTTTTACCTCACTTAATGAACCATTTGATCTCTTCTTTCTGTAGCTTTTGCTATGTTGACAAGTGCTCAACTGATTATTTTTTCCCTGCTCTGGTCTTTTCCCATCCGCAAAAAACTTGCTGTTCACTCCCCAAGGTCTTTTGGGAGCAACTCTTGATACACTTTACCACTTTATTATGTCTTCGGACATAATCACTGTCTGCTTTTTTGCAATGGACGCATAGTGATCCCGTGTATGCAAAAATATTCTTATCTTGCAAATAACCCGCCGACAACTGCATATTTCGAGTCAAATTCACCCTCCCAGACAGATAGTCGACTGTTTTTCCAAACTTTTGAAAAACTGGAAGAGTATAAATTCGGTCTTGAACGAAAGAGGACTTTGAGAGCAACCATTTTCAGGCAACCATAATGGCCGGTTGGCACAGTGCTAGCAGTGGTATTGTGCTACCGGCTAAAAAAACGTTGAATAGTGCCACTACTTGGTGTTATGAGACAGATTAAAAAAAAATATGAAAATTCAAAAATGGGTTCGTACCCGGGACATATAAGGAAAAAAATGTCCTTTTTTAAATTTTAAATAAAAATATTCTTTTTTCATTTAAAATATTTTTTGTTGATTAGAATGATGACACTACTTTAAAGTTTTAAACTTTTTAAAATCAAATTCAAACAAAAGAGCAATTGTCCCTGCTACAAACATATTATTGTGAATCTAATCATTGAGGCATCCTTTTATTCAACACAAACTGTGAAAAATCAGAATGTTTAATTCAAATTAAGACATTTCTAGTGGTTCCTTTTTTGTGGGCATTCCACGCAAACCAAACCATCAGGAAAGCTGAAATACATCTTAATAAAGCAAACTAAGAGACCAATGAATTTATTTATTAAATAAGACGAGCAATGGAGAAAAAAATACGAGAATTTAAAAAGTCACTTTCAAATTTATTATCTAACACAGAAAGACAGTACTTTAAAAGAATTTGTGGTGTTTAACTGAGTTATTGTTATTTTGTAAAAATAAAAGATGAAAAAAAACACGGTGATCTTACCAGGACTTATATTTGGAAAAGAGGCATGGTACTTCTCTAGAAAGAGGAGTTCCATTATCGGGAAGTTTGAGAAAACTCGGAGACTGGCGTTAAAAATCGCCTACTCCCAAAGCCTGGAATGCCCGATTCCCCCATGGCTCGAGGCTAAAACGCCTACGGTGGGGGAAATCGTTGAAAAAAGCATCAAAAACTACAAATTCTGGTCAACAGTCACTGGGACTTACCTGCAAAGGTAATTCTATACTGAGAGGTTGGGGTCCCTCCTTTCTTTTTTGTTTCGCGGAAGAAGTCGGTAAGCAAGCCTTACCGTTTCATTAATTATTACCCCACATACTATCCATATGTTACCTAAATAAAGTTGTTGATTGATTGATTGAGAATTGATGATCAGCAATAAAAATCAGTGCTTTGATTTCTGTCATTATGAATAAACTAGCTCGGCAGCTCGCTTCGCTCACCGCGACCTAGCTCCTGCGGAGGGCCTGTTTCATCAAACAACTATAAGTTTATGTAGATGTATAAGACTACCTGGTTTAATGTAACCCTATTCTATCGCCTGTTGATAAACGATGTTTGTCGTCCGTCCTTCCTTGGCATATATGAATAAATTTTCTCTTCTGCCTACCCTCGAGCATCCCACATACAGCTGTCCATGTGAAAAGCACTCACTCTCTAAAAATAACCCAACTACCTTTAATGACTGTCCCTGGGCCTTGTTTATTGTCATTGCAAAACTCATCCTCAAAGGAAATTGCAGCCTTTTAAATCTAAATGGTAATTCATCAGTAATTATCGGAATTCGTGGAATATAAACATCCTCACCTCTATACTTACCTGTTAATATCGTCGCCTCTATTACGTTAGCCATCAAATTTTTGATAACTAACCTCGTTCCGTTGCATAATTTAGGTGGCGCAAGATTTCGTAATAAAACCACTGGAACGCCTATCTTTAACTTTAAAAGATGATTCCGCATTCCAGAGGGATCTAAGGAGTTTAAAAATTCAATCCGGTTGAATTTTTAGAAAATAACAAAAAAAATAAAAAAACAAATAAAAATAAATAATTTAAAAACAACAAAATAAAAAAAACAAAAAAAAAACTTTAAAAATTTGTAAAATAGTATAAACAAAAAAAATCTCTGCCGCCACGGCAATAACCTGTCTAATTTTTTTAACAGCCAATTAAGATAATGCTTAAAAGCCTTTATAGTCCGGAGATTTAGCTTAGTGACCTTGATTAGACAAACCACTGGCAGAAATGGGGCAGGCGGAAATGGGGCAGCCGGAGATGGGGCAAGCGGAAATGCGGCAGGCAGAGTAGCAGCAGCCAAAAAGCGACACACAAAAAGATTTAATTAATTACTTTAAGCTGACCGTTTTTTCTTCAGCTTCGTTTTTCCTCCTTCGGTTATCTATTTAAAAAATTATTTTTGAATAATAAAAAATATTAGGAAAAAAGAGGCATACAGAAAATAAATTCTATCTTTACGAAAAACTTCTTTTCTTAAGGTCGTCTTCCCTCCTTCGGTTATCTATTGAAAAAATTATTTTTGAATAATAAAAAAGTTTAGGAAAAGAGGCATACCGAAAATAAATTCTATCTTTACGAAAAACTTAACTAAATAGTTAATATTTTTACGCAAATTCTTCTGATTGCGCTGTCAATTGGTGGTAAATTGTGTTAATGATTGTGCTAATGTGGTTTCAACTATCAAAGTGTTTTTCAAAATCTGTTAATTGCACACTCTATTCAAGGTCGTGCAATCTGTAATTGCACATTCTGTCAAAGTCAAATATGATAATAGCTTTAATTTTGATTCATGGTCGATAATGATATATGCATTTAATTTTAAAGAGAAAATCATAGGATGAATTGAATTTCTTTATCGCGAATAATTGGGAGTTCATCATTGTTAATATTCTCGCTGTCGTTTTCATCAAGGATATTCTTAATACGTGAGATTTTTGCCTCGAAGGTTTTAATGGACCTCATCATGAATGTCGGGGACATTAACGTTGTTCATTTTAATCAAATGCAGAAAATAATTTTTTGATTTTTTGGCAGAAAAGGTTTTAAGGACCTCATCATGTAAGTCGAGGACATCGTAGTTGTTCATTTTAACCAAAATGCAGAAAATTTTTTTTAATTTTTTTTGGGGGGAAGGTTTTAAGGACCTCATCATGTAAGTCGAGGACATCGTAGTTGTTCATTTTAACCAAAATGCAGAAAATTTTTTTTTAATTTTTTTTGGGGGGAAGGTTTTAAGGACCTCATCATGTAAGTCGAGGACATCGTAGTTGTTCATTTTAACCAAAATGCAGAAAATTTTTTTTTAATTTTTTTTTGGGGGGAAGGTTTTAAGGACCTCATCATGTAAGTCGAGGACATCGTAGTTGTTCATTTTAACCAAAATGCAGAAAATTTTTTTTTAATTTTTTTTTGGGGGGAAGGTTTTAAGGACCTCATCATGTAAGTCGAGGACATCGTAGTTGTTCATTTTAACCAAAATGCAGAAAATTTTTTTTGGGGGGAATTTATCTTTACTTTGCCAATTTGAAGTTGGTGTGCACACACAGACAGACAGACAGACAGACAGACACACACCATACCATTTTATTATTAAGATCAGGGGTTCTCAACCTTTCTAGCTCAAGGGCCAAATCGATAATTAAAATTAGCTTCGCGGGCCGCACAAAAAATTTTTTATATATTTTTATATTTTCCAAGCCGGTAACTTGCTTGCAATCCAAAGTGCAGCCACTGCTGGTGCCTAATGAGTTTTTTGGACCCTTTTTTTAATTTCCATTTCCTTTATAAATAAATAAAAGTTAAAAAATTTACAAAAGGCGTTGTAACTAAAAAGAAAGTATTATTTGTTTATTAAGTTTTTGAAATCCGGAATAAGTAAAGTCGAAGAAGAGTGATTATCCGTGAGTTTGTTACGATATTTATTTTTTATTCGAATCATTTTACTAAATATTGATTCGCATAAATATGTAGATCCAAACATAAATATCGATCCAAACATTGATATAATATATGCATTGTGTGTTATATTTTTGAATTTGTCTTGAGGAATTAATTCGTAAAAATTAATAATGGACGCATTTTTAAACAATGCCGCCAGTTCTATATCATGTTGTAAATTAATGAGTTCTAGTTGAAACTTTGCAGGCGCATCCTTAATTTCCACGCTGAATGGAGTTGCGAATATTTTCATTAAAGGAAGGAATTCTTAAAAATTCTAAAAATTAAATTTATATAAATGTACCCCAAAACGTGCTTCAAATTGATTAATTAAATCACCAATTATGGATATGTTTAACCTTAAGAATAAATAATTAAATTTTAACATTATTAAAAAATTAAAAAAGTTAGTTACTCTAGAGGGGCCGCAAAAAAAATCCTGGGGGCCACATGCGGCCCCGGGGGCCGCATTTGAGAACCGCTGATTAAGATGAACATGACACTTTAGAAAGTTTCTAAAAATTAGCTTTGCTTTAATTATTGGTCAAATTGATTAATTAATTTGGATTTATTTTCGAAAATAATCGTAAATAAAATAATATGTCGCAAACTACGCTGGCGACCATACCACGCTGATTGACAAGCTTCATTGTTGGTGTTATTAGGAAATAAGCAACCTTCATTCTTGACAGGGTTGACAGGGTGACCTACATAGTTTGACACTAATTACTGACTCAAGATAATTGCTAAAAATTTTAAAAACTTAACATTTTTTAACTCTATTCATAGTAACTATCTTGGTATCATTTCGTAATTTGATCTAAATGTTAGGAAAGACAACTAACTATTAATCTGTTATTAGACATTATATTTTTTACTTTTCCCTTTTCTTCATATGTAGATTCAAATCTGTGTAGCTTCAATGACGGATTCGTCCCACAATTTTTTAAGCTTCGATCTTAAACTGTTATTATTTAATTATACCTCATTCCCTATTTCGAAATCATATTTTGACCTGTGTACTCCTCTTTTTATTCATTCTTTTAAAATAAGATGAATTCATGTCTGGAGGAGTGAAATTAAAAATTTTATTATTCGTTTCTAAAAATAAATGCATCGTAAATTTACCATTAAGTTTATCTTCGACAAACGATGTCTCATTATTTTGATCTAAATTATAAAAAAAGATTACAACCTGGTATTTCATGAATCACAGTGTTAATTCCAGAAATACCCTTTCTTATTGATCGCCGAGTGGTGTGTCGTATTATAGGAAAAAGTTACTTTGTCCAAAAATTGTTTCCAATTTTTAGTGCCATACCCTGTGTCAATGTTTCGTTAAAGCGCTAAATTACACCCTAATTTATTTCCAATTTATAAACTTGTAACTGGATATGGTTTGGTCTTTCATAAATATGTTTGATTTTATTTTCTCCGCATAGTTGATTCATCAGTTGATTTTTGAATTCCAATCCGTTGTCCGTTTGTAAAATTTGACAATATCCAATTTGACGAAAAATTTTTTTTAATTTATTTCAACTTCTAAAAGTAAATGTTAAGTTTTACCAAAAGCAGATTTATTTTTTAAGGATTTGCAGACTACGAATTTGCTGTAGATGTCAATAATTGTTAATATCCAATTATATCCATCGTTAAAATCTTTATATCTTCTAACATCAATAAGATCCGCTTGGAATATTTCATTTGGACTTCGTGCCGTTACATGTTAATTAGAATCGGATACCTAAGTATATTTAATCAAAAATACTTTACAAATTTTGCAGTCTTTTATAATTTGTTTGATAATAGGGAGTTTCACAGTAAAATAAAATTAACAGCACTTCTTGTGAAGCTTTAGTATTCCCCAGTGGCATTCTTGATGAATAGCAAATGCCAGTGTTCTTATCTCCATGTCCTTAATTAATGGCCGGATGGTATGTTGCTACTGGTTTGCAAAATGCTGCCGGTTGTATACTTCTACCGGTCAAAAAACGAAGTCTAGGTAAATGGACATATAAGGAAAGATGTCCTTTTTGTTAGAAATATCAACCTTTTTTTGACTGTTTTGTAATTGCCACACAGGCTATGGATAGCTGGTAGCTAACTGATTTGATCTTTTACAAACAAGAAAAAAATCAGCAAATTTTTATCGCCATAGTAAAGCCATTCCCACGGATCACGGATATCGACAGATGTTTCCAAAGCTAAGATAACTCTCTGGAATCGTGTCTTATCCTTGATATCCGTCGACCGAGCAAAGGAAACGGAGCGTCGTGGCCCCGAAGATTACTGAAGACTAGAGTAAAAAGAAGCGAATTGTAGAGGTGGCGGTACTTGAGAATTTTTCGATCCTCGGCCAGCCTCGAAGCGAGTTCAGGATCGACAGCGGACAGAGCAAGATTTAATTTTTTAGTAAATATATACTTGTCATGGTTTTATCAAGAACCTGCGAGCTCAGAAAGAATACTACACAGATAACATCACTGGTTTTAAATCCAAAGATAACAAATGAGAAAGAGTAGGGGAAAGAGGCATGTTTTTAAATTTAAAGTTTTTAAATCACAAGTGGTATTAAAATGCCAAGCGAATACGTCAAAATATGTGAATTTTGTTCTTTTTTGTTTTCAAATGGACGATTGGTTGCAACTGGTGAGGTCGCTACTGTTCCTTTTGACATTGTTGAAGCTGTTGAAGTATTCTGTGGTGTTAAATCGATTGGTTTAACTGTTGAAGTCGTTGCCGTTACTTCTGACATTATTGAAGCTGTTGAAGTCTGGTGTGGTGCTAAATCGGGTCCTTGGCATTCTTAATATAAATTTATTTGAGAAATACCCTTTCTCGCATACCTACATTCTTCTGTAACATTTTGTATTGGACAAAATCTATTTATATAACGTGAACTATCTGTCACAAAATGTCTATAACTTTTTTATTGCAGCATCTTGTTCTGTAAATGTATATATAATTGGTTTGTTGTTGTTTTCTTGAGGTATTATAAAACTTGCTATTAGATTTATGAAATGTACATAGAATATCGCGCAAGATTAAAAGCACATGTCACGTTTGGATTTGAAAATGAAACAGATCTAAAACTATAACCCAAAATAAAGACCCCAAATTTCGATTTCCAACAGTAAAGATCCTCATGTCTACCACTTTTATAGGGTTGTCGAGAAAATTGCTTAATTGTACAAATTTAGCAAACATATTAGCAAGTTTGTCATTTTGATCAAACAATTTTCCAAGTGAAGTGATTTGGTTGGCGCTGAATGAACTTTTAGTTTTAAAATGAATAATTTTGTACAGTATTTGGAGGCTTGTTAGGCTGTCAAATGTCCCCATTTCAAAACTGGTTAATAAATTATTATTCAAATTCCTTCGATTCGAAAAAAATGAATACAGTGATGTTAAATTTTGGATTTTGTCGAATGTTCTACGTGTGATTGATTTTACCGAGTTGTGTTCCAAATTTCTAGAGTCTACCAAAAAATTGCTACAAATCAGTAAGCTGTGGCATTTCAGTAAAAGAATTATCATTGAGAAGACGAATGTTGTTGTAAGAAACATCTCTAACAATTAATATAAACAGTATCAACAAAATTTGAACTGTCGGAGCATTATCAAGGAGAGGTATGTTCAAAAGTTGGCAATTTTTGTAAACTCTATTATTCAAATTAATTTCTAGACTTTTGAGATGGATTAAATAACGGAGATGGGCACTCATTTTCAGTCTGGGAAATTAAGGATAGCAAAAGAATTAGCATCGGAAACATTGCGGGAAAATATTTTAAATAGAAGAATTTAACGAGGCATTAATTATCTAAAGTTAAATATTTGGCTCTTGCAGATAGCTCTTCCAGCGCGTCTCGGTCTCTATTCTACGCGGTAACTGCCTCTCAATTTTTTCATTTGTCCCAAAATGATTTTATCATCAACGATGTTTGTTGTTATTAGCAGAATCAGAATTATGAGATAAATGTTAATTGAAGTAATCAAGTCCAGATTTTATTTCTGCCTCAAAGAATGCAAGGTGTATCATTGCCTGCTGTTGTTTGGTCAGGTCTGGCAGAGGAAAGACTTTTTCTATTCCCTCTTGACCAAAACGAACAGGTGATGCAAAATATGGCAACTTTTTAATGTCAGACCGCACATGTCAGACAAGTGATTGATGATTATGAAATTGATGCGAATTGTGCAGATATTTGTGAACAAGTCAACGAGTTTTTTTCTCTTTTCAAGGTTGTGTTTTTTATTAATTGTTTAGAAAGAACTTACAGAAGCAAACTATGAGCGTTTCCTCGACGTTTCAGTAAGGGAACTGACTAATTTGGTCGAAAAAGCAATTTTTAGGACCTGTTTTGACATTGTACAACTTTTTGTTATATTCTTAGACTCGATCCGTGTTATTGGAGAAGGAGGTTAGGATTTTGTCTAATCACATTATTGCAATGTCGACCTGGGCTTATCGTGACAATTTTGTACGTGTCTTGCAAATACTGTCAGTTCTTACTACAAATTCGGTTGGTGGAAGACTTTGATTGCCTAGTTGCAAGAGGTAGTCTCCATCTGGAACGCTGAACAAATCTCTTGGCGTCTTTCTCAAGTAGAGATCAGGCAAATATTGTGTTTGAGAGTGGACTACGTACATTCTGACATTATGGATTTGGATTTGTGACGTTTCCACATAATTAATTTACCATCACTGAATTAATATGAATTATATTTTTGTTTACAGATTTATAATTGTTTTTATCCTCATGTGTGACCTTTTTGTTTGCGACTGCTGGGGACTAATTTCATTTCAAAGAGTTTAATGAAATCTATAAATGGTTGTTATTTAAGAAAATTTGATGGTGTCAGGCTGTCTAGACTGAGATTTGAAAGACTGCTGTGTTTTTTAAAGGTCATAGGCGTTTGTAATTCTAGTCTTCAAATCATTTTCTAATCAAGTATCCCACACTACTATCGAACAGTTTTTTAAGTGCTACAATGCTGATTGTTGCTCCTATTTGAGTCGATGGAGCATTTTAGTAAAAGCAATAGTCAAAGCTTAGATGCTAGCTAATGGACCTAAATCTAAATCAAACGAAATGTTTTCTTTTGACTGAATACAAAAGTTCTTATTAAACTCCGGGTTTATATGTACTACAATATAGCTGTCCTTTATAAGCAAAAAAATTTTAAATGGACGAGTTATCTATACACAGCTCAGAAAAAAACATTTCAAGGTTCTTTAGCCAAAAAATTTATCATAACTTATTTAAAGTATATTCCATCCTTAAGCTTTCCAACATTACTGTCTAGTATAACGGTCTTTAATCGACTAGAATTTCCACTTATTTAGTAATACATTCAATAGGTTAAGATTATTTTTCTATTTGCTCCTTAAATAGTCGATTAGTAAATTTTTATTATAACAGGGTTACTATTTATTGAAACTCTAAGTCAGGCCTGGCCAACCCAAATCTCATCGCGGGCCACTTTGTCCAAATGAATTTTTTCCGCGGGCCGCATATACATGTACATACTAAGGATAGATATCAAAACAACACAGATAAGATTTTATTTAGTAAAATAGCATTCAGTCCAATTATACGTATCAATGAGAAATCTGTTTTTCTTTATCTTCACTTAATTTTTTCAAATCAACTTCACAATTACTAGTTGCACATCTTAATTGGTTTTCTAAGTTTTTATCTGTTAAAGAAGATCTATATCTACTTTTACTAAACTTTAATTTCGAAAAGAATGATTCACATACGTAAGTAGATCCAAAGGAGTTTACAACTCTTTGTGCAAAAATTCTTAAGTTAGGATATTTTTCTGCAGTCACATATTTGTTATAAAAGTCAATTTTGGATATAGTAGGATAAACAAGTCTTAGTTCACTGTTGCACTGTAGATCAATTATTTCCGTCTGCAAAGTATTTGAAACAATAGAAACGTCAACATGAAATGGAGAAGAAAATGTTTCAAACATTTTCTCATATTTGTTTAGTTCCGAGAATCGACTGTCAAATGCTGCAGCAAGATTTTTTATTTCATCAGCGTACTTGAAGAAATTTTTACAATGGCTGGTTTTAAATTGATTTAGCGTTGAAAAATGTTGATCATTTCTATTTCTTATTTGACATTCAAACAATGACAATTTCATTCGAAATGCTTTGATTTGATGGCATGCATTAGTAATCAAATTATCCTGTCCTTGTAACTCCTTGTTTAATTGATTAATTTTTTCGGTTATATCTACCAAAAAGCACAGATCTAGCATCCATTCTTCATCATTTAATTCAGTTAATGTCATTTTCTTATGCATCATAAAACTTTTGATTTCTTCTCTCAAGTCGAAAAAACGTTTCAAACATTTTCCGCGACTCAGCCATCTGACATTGGAAAAATACACAAGATCACCATAGTGAGAATATAACTCGTTCAATAATTCTTTAAACTGGCGATGTTGAAGTGCATGAGAACAAATGAAGTTTATAGTTCTTACAACCACACTCATAACATGGTTCATAGACAACACTTGCGCGCACAAATTGTGTTGATGTATCAAGCAGTGTATTACAAATAAATCATTTTTATGCTTCTTGACTCCATCTCATCTATTATTAGCTTTACAACTCCTTTATTTTTTCCAATCATAGCCGGCGCCCCATCTGTTGTCAATCCAGCAAGGGTCTCTAAATTCGCTCCATTGTCGGATAAACATTTCATAACAGCTTGGAAAATATCTTCGCCCTTTGTAGTATCTTTCAAACTGACAAGGTTAAGCATTTCTTGTTTCACTTGAAAAAATTCGGTAACTCCACGAATATATACTACAAGTTGAGACGTGTCTGATATATCCGTGCATTCGTCAAAGGCCAAAGAATAACTTTTGAAATATTTTATTTGATCACGCAAAGTCACCACAATTTCATTTGAAATGTCATTAACCCTGCGACATATGGTTTGACGTGACAAGCTGATGTTTGAAAACTTTTTAGTTTTATCTGGCAAAATGTCTTTCACGACAGAATCCAAACACTCTTTTACGAATTCTCCATCCGAAAATGATTTCATTCTCTTTGAAATTATCATTGCAACAGAGTAGCTTGCTTTAACAGTATCAGAAGAAGAGTGTATCGATGAATTTAATAGTCTTTGCTGATTTCTCAATTCAGATTTAAGCGAATCCAGTTTCCTTGTTTTCAATTCCTTACTAAATTTCGCGTATTCGGAATGCTTTGTTTCATAATGTCTTCTTACATTGTACTCTTTCACCACCGATACTTTCTCCTTGCAAATTAAACATGTTGGCTTGGAATTATGCATTATAAAAAAGTAATCTTCTTCCCAATGATTGCTGAATTGCCTGTTTTCTTCAAAAATTTTCCTTTTCTTCATATTGATAACAGCTACAAAAGTAGATAAACTTTAAAATTTATTAAACTTATAAAATTTATCTTTATTTATTAAACTTAAGAAAAATTTATCTTGAATGTATTTATAGGTTAACTACATACAAAATTTCTCTCGCGGGCCGCGGGCCTTGGGTTGGCAAGCCCTGGTTTACACATTGATAATTTTGACCAGTGAGTTGGGGCTGTTTATAAATTTGAGTTGAAACACCGCCATCCTGTTCGAGACGGACCACACTTGGGATACGTGCTTTTATAATTTTTGGTTGATTGCAAATCCCCGACCGTAGTTACGACTGGTCGTTGGGAGAAAGGCCTACCAGATACCAAGCGTGAGAAAAACATTTTTCCAGCTAGACGCACATATGATAAACCCCTGAGAAAACATAAAAAAGTTAGATAACTGCTACGTGATTCTGCAGATGTCAGCCATAGAAAGACATTACCAATCGCTGTGTATAATAAACTCGTAAATATCTGGCCTATAAGAAAGCGCAATACAAAGTCAAAACTAAAGATCTATAACACGTTTGTCGTCCCGACTCTGACTTATTACGGATAGACATGCTGAATAATCAAACCTGAAATAAACACTTTGAGGAAATTTTACTGAAAACAACTGATAAAATTGCAGAGAAAAACATCCATCTCAGTTCTATACACACAATGCAAATCGAGTCAGATTACCGTGGAAATCCTGAATTCCAGATGGCAATTTTTAGTCACATATCGGTAGACAATTCGGCAAATTTCATTTTTAATGTGCGGTCATATCGAAATTAGGAAAGCTTCTTTTCTTTTGCTGGAGTAAGTTGATAGTCACGTGATTCTGAGAATGGATTTCTAATCCAATCATATATTTCAATATTAAGAAAAATAATAATTAATGCTTTTTTCCAATTTTTCTAGATGAGATAATAAAATCACTAATCTCATTATCAACTTAATTATTATTATTTTTGTTTACAAAACATGTCAAATAGACGATCTCGCTCATAGTGATTCAATGTTCTGACAGATCATGTTTAACAATTGGTAACCTCAATGTGTTTGAGCTTTAGCTTTTATTTCTCGACCGCAAAAAACGGCGTTCTTCTTGCAGGATTTAAATATTTAAGTCTTTAAAGCGGATTAGATGAGAAAATTTTCCTAATCTTTATCTTTTCGACATCTTTGAGAGATGAGAATTAAGATAATGCTCAATTTGTTGTATTTTATGCAGAAAAAGCTTTATTAAAACCATGCTGCAATGTGTGATAATAATATTTTTATTAGAGAGAATATTATCCATTAACTTAATGCAATTCGATAGTCATTTATTTCATAAAAAATACATTTTTATTTTAATACAAAGAACTCGGTCCACTCAGCTGCGTGGTTCATTTAATGAATGGAGAAATTAAATGTTATTTATTTTATTTTTTAAATGTTCTTAATTTATCGAATAAATACAATAAATTATTTACATTAAAAGCACGTTATATTATTTTCTTGTTTTGTGGATTTTTTTAATTCGTATTTAATTCAATATTGCTATCAATGTTGTATTTATATTAAATATTTTCGTTTTTTTATTTGATTGAAGATTAATTAAATTGATTGCTGGTAAAATATTCAAATAAAGTTTATTTTCCAGGTGAATTTGTCCTGATTTTATCGATTCATTAATCTTTATTCACATGGATTTTCTAAATTAAGTTTATTTTTTTCTTTTATTTTAGTGTGTCATTTGTATCTTTATTAGTTTTTTATTGTTTATTTTTATAACTATAGTTTATTGTATTTTTTAAGACAAATTATTCAAATTAGTGATAAATTATTTCAAGTACAGTAAAGAATAAATTTTTCCGCCTTCTTTCTCAACCGGTAATTACGGTGTCTAGATTTATGAGAACAGGTTTCAGAATCCAAAATTCGACACAAAATGTCGTATTCTTCAGAATTTTTGACATATTATAAAGTGGTCGTGCAAACGCAGATATATTTTTCATAGGATCCATCTTCCCTGTGATTTGAAAGTATTGGGAAATGAATGGTAACTCTACTTTCAATTTGTATATTCCAAAGGTGTAGTTTTTCGATAAATGCAGAAACCATTCCGTACAATTCATGACATAGTTTGCCCTTACCTTGCAGAGAAGTATTCAAAATTGAAAGGTGCGTAGAATATCTACCATAAATGCTAAATTTGCAATCCACTCCTTATCAGTAAGCTGAGGATAAAATATCTTATTGTCAATAAAATGCATAATCTTCGGGAGAAGGTCATAAAATCTAAATGCGATTTAGTTTAAATTTATATAACCTTTTAGACATGCTGCCCGACTCAACCATCGTACAGTTGTATGCATAAGCAAATCTCCATACTTGACGTCAACATCCTCGAGAAATATCTTGAAATTCCGATGATTTAAAGCACGGGATCGAATAAAATTTACGATCGAAATGACCGTTTCTGTAACATGGTCCATTTCATAGATTTCGCGGATAAATTTTTCTTGATGCAGGATGCAGTGATGCCAAATCACAGGACTCAACTCATCATCTACTCGCCATCCAGCTACGAGACCTTGAAACCCAGTTTTCCATCCAACCATAGAAGGACATCCATCTGTAGCAATTGAAAACATTTTTGAAGGATTCAAATGTGCCATTTCAAGACAATCGCGAAATTCGCGAAATATATATGCATATTAATTAATTAATTGATAAAGAGCTGGCAGCTTTGGCCCGGGGGCCGTATCTTTGACACCCCCGACTTAAATAGTCATTTTGTGGAACTAATATACACTGACGACATCAATTTTGTATCTAAGGATGTGGAAATTCCAGCATTTTTCCTATGGCTCAACAAACTTGTTTTTTGGAGACAAAATCGGCTTTTTAGTGGCAGGTTTACAGAAAAGGATTCTTGTTGAACAATTTCTTTTTGCTCTTACAATTGACGAGCAGAAATAATACAGATTGAAGACATTAAATGTTATTTATTTTATTTTTTAAATGTTTTTAATTTATCGAATTAACTACAATAAATTATTACGCACGTTATATTATTTTCTTTTGTTGTGCATGTATGCAGTTAATTCTTTTTATTTTTTCGTGCTTTTATGTTTAATTTTATAATTTTTTGTTTTTTTATTTGTTTGACTATTAATTAAATTGATTGCTGGTAAAATATCTTGCATAAAGTATATTTTGCAAGTGAATTTGTATTCATTTTATCATTTAATTAATATGCACTCATACAAACTTTTTTAAATTTACTTCTTTCTAGTATTTATTGTTTATTTTGATTTTTCTATTATTTTGATTTTTTTTACTATTCTGATTTTTCTAATATTTTGATCTTTTCTAGTATTTTTTAATTATTTAAAACTTCTCCTTCTGGTCGCTATATTATGTCACATGCACAACGCGCCCTACGCCCTGAGCGCACATTATTGATTCGCTAATAAATAATGATTAGGGCAATTTTTTTCAGGCACTTAAAATTTATTTTTAGGACCTTAAAAATAGGCATTTTAGGACTTTATTTTTAATTTTTAGGACTTTATTCTACATTTTTAGGCACATTTTAATAAGGTATTAAATCAAAAAGTCGTAAAAAATTATTTGTTATAGTAAGGTATTAAATAATTTTTGACATTTTCCGCATTGAAACCTCTATCTTTAGTAATTAATTTTTTAAGCATAGAAAATGCTCTTTCAACGGTTGATGATGTACACTGACATTTTCTTATTAGTCCATATTCTTCAGGGGAGATATTACTTTTCTCCATTTCTATAATTGATTCTATGTCATTTTTGTGTAATCTTTTTGTATGTATTCATTTATTTCTGCATTATCAGACGGAAATTTTAACAAACAAAGATCTGAATGTGCATCATTTATTGTATAACTTGTGGATTCCATTTTTTTCAATATTTGATTAAGTATCTGATAATTTTCATTTATTTCCATTAGACTTTTTCTTAAGGTTGGCGATTCAATTGCTTGTTTTACTTTTTTAACTAATATTCCGTCGTCTTTGAAATTCTCCACAATTTCAGCAATTGATACAAAATTATTTGCATAATAGTATGCTGCTTGCAGCCAACTACCCCATCTAGTTATGATGACGTCGGGCGGATAACCAATTGTAGAAAACATTTTTTTTCTAGTTTTGTTTTTCACTATTGATGTCTTTATAGTCGCAATAAGATTATCAACGTCCGAATAATACGCCTTTACTCTGAGACAGCAATTATGTAACAAATGTGCAACACATGTTACATGGAACATCCTAGGATAAAGCATTTTCAATGTTTTTCCGGCTAAAAATAATTCAACAAACTACCCAAAATCATATACGGGGCTGCATCAGAAAGAAAAAGAAGAAAATTATTGCGTATAATCTCGAATTTTTTAATCTCTTCATCGATAATCTGAAGAATTGTGTTAGCAGTTACAGATTCATATAAAGGTTCACACGAAATTAAATAGGTCTTCTCTGGATAAGCGATATTCCCAATGAGAACAACTACAAACTTCTGTCCATTTACGTCACCCTCGTCAACAACCATAAAAATCTTTTGAGATCTAAAAATTAATCATTTGTTAACCTTAGATCACTTTTATACTTGGATAATTTTTGTTCACTGATTGCAGGAATACAATTGCGACAGGCTGACTGGGAAGGAAGCGAAATATTCAATTTTTCAAACAATCCCTTTAAGCTTGGATTATTGAGCTTATGAAGAGGAATGTTTGCTTCAGAAAAGGCTTTGGCAACTTCCATCGGCATACTCTGAAAGTCTTCCGTTTCGGTTTGACCGTTGAATAGGGAATCTAAGGATTGTTGGAATCCTTCATTGTTATCTAAAAAAAATAATTTTAAATTACTCAAAAGCTTTAGATGTTTTGTAGATTGTCTATGCTGATCAATATAATATTTTTTTGATGCATTGACGTAGATCATACATATTTTACAATATAGACTGCCTTTAATCACTGTGAATTCTTTTACGTAAGTTTCATAGGCTTTTAGAGCTTTAGACTTTATTGTAGAACGTACACGTGGCATTTGAACACAAAAAAGTAATTTATAGCGTGCCTAATTTGTTATTTTTAAAATATTTTTTTGTAACATTTAAAAATAATTTATTTTAAAAATTTTTAAGACCTTAAAAAAATTTTTAGGACCTTAAAAAAATTTTTTAGGACCTTAACAATTTTTTAAGCATTTAAGGCATTTATAACTCGTTGTAGATAAATCTATTTTAATTAAATTATAGCTTAAATTAATTATTTAAATAAATAGACCTTTTGGTGCAAAAAGGCATTTTAGGCAAAAAATTGCCCTAATAATGATTGATAACCATATGGGTATATATAATTATACAAAAGTTCAGCACCAGATGAAAAAATTTTGCCAAAACTTTTATACTGAAATAATAAAATATAATATGAGGTTAAAATTAGCTTATAAATTTAATATTGTACTTATTTTTAATTTTATTATCTATTATCTGTTTTTATGTCATTTAATAAATTTTACAAAAAACTCAAATACAAAAAAGATGATTCGTTATGCTACTGGAACTTGAATTTTTATTAAGTTCTTACCTTTTTTACAAAAAGTTTCACACTTCGATATCGGTGTTTAACTCTCAAATTGAAACAAATTTTTAATAAAAATTCAAAAAATTAATTAATTTTCTTTTTAAGCCGATGAATTTGAATTTTATCTTTTGAGCCATCTTTTTTCTCAATCTCAGCATAGTTATTTGAAAAAATCTGAACAATTTTAACCGGAGAACCATATGGACTTTCAAATTTATTTAATTTTAGTGAAGGATTCGTTCCAAAATCTCTTTTTATTCGGACCTATATTTATAAATTTTTATAGAAAACTAGCTCGGCAGCTCGCTTCGCTCACGGCGACCTAGCTCCTGCGGAGGGCCTGTTTCATCAAACAACTATAAGTTTATGTAGATGTATAAAACTACCTGGTTTAATGTAACCCTATTCTATCGCCTGTTGATAAACGATGTTTGTCGTCCGTCCTTCCTTGGCATATATGAATAAATTTTCTCTTCTGCCTACCCTCGAGCATCCCACATACAGCTGTCCATGTGAAAAGCACTCACTTTCTAAAAATAACCCAACTACCTTTAATGACTGTCCCTGGGCCTTGTTTATTGTCATTGCAAAACTTATCCTCAAGGAAGGAAGGAAGGAAGGAAGGAAGTTTTATTGGAAACAGAGAAGGGTTAAAGGTTAGGGGGAGTTTGTATAATGAAACAATAGGACTACCCTATCGACTTCTTCCCAGAAAAAAAAAAGAGACCCCTCAAGTAAATTTTTTTTTTTTTTTTTTTTTTTTTTCTTTTCTACCTCTGCAGGTACGTCCCAGTGACAATTGAGTTGGATTTATAACCACTTATAGCTTTTCGACAGTTTCACCGACCATGGAGGATTTACTTTCAAGCCACAGGGGGATTGGATCTTCAACTTTTTGGTGGTAAGCAAGCTTCAAAGCGAGCCTGCGAGACTTTTCAAATTTAGTTAAGATGGTGTCCTTCTTTTTAGAGAAGTACCATCCCTCTTTTCCGTATAGTAGTCCCGGTAGGATCACCGTATTGAAAACGTAGAGGAAAGTATCAGGCTCCAAATTTAACTTCTCAGGCAGAACAGAGCATTAGTTGCTTTCCTTTTACTTAATTTTGCGTTTTCGAGATAGTTTCCCTTTCATCGATGAACAAGCCAAGATATTTAATTGAGTTTTGTCGAGGTATGTTCTTGATCAGGCACGGTAAATTTATTAAATTTCTGCTTTCTGTGATTCTCAGTAATGCGGACTTCTCACGCGCAATAATGAACATATTTTCATCGCACCATTGCTCCACTGTATTCATATATGATATAATCCTTGTTCGGATAAGGCAGGTTTCGATGAAATGTCAAGGATTACAACATCATCGGCGTATATCAAAATTTCCGTCCGTGTGTTGACAGGAGACGGCAGATTGCTCATCACAATGTTGAATAATAGAGGACTGAGGACTGATCCTTGAGGGACGCCTCTTTTAAGTTTCAGTTCATCCGAGTCATAGTTCAGAAAGCTTATCACAGAGCGCCTGTCGCGGAGGAAGTCTTTTAGCCATAGGAATAGTCCTTTGTCTATGTGACACTTCGCCAGATGTCTAAGGAGACCGAGGTGCCAAACCATATCAAAGGCTTTTGAGATGTCTAGAGACACAATTGTCAGACACTCTTTGAAATCCAGAGCCTTTACAATCGACGAATTGAGTGTATAAAGACAGTCAGCACAGGAACGACCCCTCCGAAAGCCCCACTGCACGTCTTTGAGATAACCATTTCTCTCGACGTGTTCAGAGAGTCGTTCAAACATTACCCTTTCCATTATTCGACTGATGGTAGGAATTAGGCTTATAGGCCTATAACTTGTCGCCAAGTAACCAGGTTTTCCAGGCTTCCGTATGAGCACCACTTCCACTGTCAAAAGAAATCTTAATGTGGGTTTCGAAAAATGCTGAGGTTGTTTGTAGATGCGCTACGTTCGATTCGAAACTTATCCTCAAAGGAAATTGCAGCCTTTTAAATCTAAATGGTAATTCATCAGAAATTATCGGAATTCGTGGAATATAAACATCCTCACCACTATACTTACCTGTTAATATCGTCGCCTCTATTACGTTAGCCATCAAATTTTTGATAACTAACCTCGTTCCGTTGCATAATTTAGGTGGCGCAAGATTTCGTAATAAAACCACTGGAACGCCTATCTTTAATTTTAAAAGATGATTCGGCATTCCAGAGGGATCTAAGGAGTTTAAAAATTCAACCGGATATTCGCAGGCTCTTTCATGTTCCATAATAACGTCCACCGATTTATATATTCTTTCTTCTCCAGGGATTTTGATTAATAAATCTAAATTTATATTAAGTACCTCATAATTTAGCGGAGCTAATATAGCTCGTTCACGAAGCCAGTCGAAATTTCTGTAGTGTTCTGATAGTTCAGAATATACTGAACTGAATAATTCTTCTGCTGTATTCACATATATACATAATTCTTTCGGTAGACTGATTTTCTGATCCTGTATATCTGAAGTAATTGCCCCATTTCCAATATCTAAAAGGATATTTGGAATATGCTATTGACGCCTTGTAAATGTGCACGTACATTTACATCTAAGCTTACCTTTTGACGTGTGTCCACAGGTATGACGATTTGAGGCAGGCATTCAATTCATCCGCAGGCGTCCCTCTTTGAATAATTTGCAGAGTTTGTCTAAAATCACCTGCCAATACAACTATTGCTCCCCAAACAACAGTTCCTCACAATTCTTGATATCTCTATATGTTCTGTCGACTGCTTCGAATGCGCCCTTATGAGCCATTGTGGATTCATCCCAAACAATTAACCTAGAATTCATAATTCTATAACCCGCAACTGAATTTTTTTTCACATTACAAACCGGTTCAGTATTGTAAGACAGGTTCAAGGGAATGTTGAATATGCTGTTCGACCTCCATCTAAAAGAGTTGCAGCAATTCCAGACGATGCAACTGCTAATGCTATTTGATTGTCGCTTCTCACCTTTGCTAACAATAAATTTAGAAAGTAGGTCTTACCTGTACCACCTGGTGCATCAATAAAGATGATAGAACCATTTTCTTCTTGGATGACTCGGTTAATTTCTCTGTATATTTCCAACTGCCCAGGTAATAAGCTTTGTTCTCTTTCTTCCACAATTTTTTGAAGTTCTTCTAAATTATAATGCTCATCTAAAAAATTTATATTATGAAGATCACTGATTGTTAAACCAAAATCACTTACACTCTTACCTACGACAGATATTAGCAATCTGTCTATCATGATTAATCTAATGTTGAAAATCTCTTCATTAAAAATCGATCTATTCTTCTCTCTTAATATATCTTCGCACATGCTTTCTCGATGCTCTTCTCACAGTTGCTTAGGATTTACTAACCCACAATGGGCTAGCATCAAAGTATATAAATACCTTAGTCGCGATGGAGAATCTGCAATTGCGGCTTCTGTTAAAGTCTGATTCCAGTGGTTGTCATCCTCTAAAAGACCTAATTTAAAACAGGCTTCTCTGTATGTTTCGCAGAGTAACACCATTGACAGTCCGCAGATCAGTGAATGATTTTGGCCCTCGAATGTTGTGCAAAAGTAACCTAACACAATAACATTCAAAATTATTTGGATGCACGGTATATACTCTACCCAATGCATCCGTACTTACAATACCGTTATGCCCGTTTACTGGCTCTCCTCTTATCCTTCTTTTAAATTTCTTTCCGGCCACTTCCCATGTATAATATCTAGGAACATCAACATAATAAATTGTCTTCGCAAATTCATCAGTCCGACATAATTCAAAGTAGGCCATAAGCGTTGAATTTTTTGGATTCATAATTTGATTACGGGCAGTTTCTTCTGTAAAATATATCCTTTGTCCATTTTCCAAGTGCACCGCTAAATGCATTACTAATGGATATCTTTCATGAATCGGATATCCAAAAATTCTCCATGCTCCTTCATTACTGCAGATGAATCGTCCATGCTGAAAAAAGCTTGGCTCGTCACGCTGCTCAATTGTAAAAATTGCTTGATCCGACCCTTTATTAATGTATTTACATACATATTTAATCCTCAATAAGTATTCGGTTAGCAATCCTACGTAGTCTAAAACGTTCTCTTCTACTGATTCCGTCATCAAATGATCCAAATTGTTTAAAAGTTTTTATTTCAATAAATCCTCCTGTGATAGTGTAATTAGAAAATTTGATAACGTGCAAAATTTAAAAATAAATAATACAATAATATATAATATTAATTAAGAAATTGTGATTTTTGAATGATTTTATTATATAGAAAATATAAAAATATCCAAAATCTGACCAAGTGACTCACGTCCGGCGTGACTCACGTCTGGTCTGTGACAAATGTCACAAAATCTGACCAAGTGACTCATGTCCGGCGTGACTCACGTCTGGTCTGTGACAAATACTATCAGATTTTTTTAATATAAACTCATAAAAATGCATGAACGTAGTGTAAACGCAATACGTTATGTAAACGGCTTAAAGCAAACAAATAAATTACTCAAAGCCAGAGGAATGAAGCAGCAGGTATCGGTCAAAGAGCCATATTTGCAGTTTTTCTAGATTCGGCAAGGGCAGATGCAGATCCAGGACGAGAAGCGGAGTCAACCAGCGATGTGAGGAAAATGAGTCTGCGCAGGTAACATCCCACACGAGTGCAATTTTTTCCCTTAGCTGGAATAAAGTCTACCCATCTGGGTGTTTTCCGTCCCCACGGTCCAGTCCTACCGGTTCTAACATTGAGGGGGATGATACACCAAATGTATGTAGTGTATTACTCAGAATGTCCATTAATATTGTCAAATGTTGAATTGAAAACGTTTAATAATCAATTTAATTTTCTTATCAATTATTGTGACCGGTTGAATACGAGCCCAGGTTGAATACGAGCCGTTAAACGAGCCGTCAAAAGTGCGTTATACGAGCCGTTAAAAGGCGTGAATGCCGTTAAATCATATTAGGGTTAGGGTCAGGGTTAGGGTTAGGGTCAGGGTCAGGGTTAGGGTCAGGGTTAGGGTCAGGGTTAGGGTCAGGGTTAGGGTTAGGGTTAGGGTTAGGGTTAGGGTCTGTTTTCTTTAGTGTCTTTTTTATGATGAATATGTTTATAAATAACGTTGAAATCATTTATAGTTAGAGTTAAAGTTAAGGTTAGAGTTAAAGTTGTTACAAACTTGCCAAAAATTTGATGTAAATTATAATTTGCTAATGTTGCAAACGACCGGAGGGAGACGAGCTGGCTCTTCCAGCGAATCTCGGTCGCAGTGCTCCGCGGAAACTGCCACTCGATACGCAGTGCGGCGACTTTGAGCTGACCTCCAGGCTCTTTATTAATTCGTGTAAAACTTATTCCCCATTCATGTTGCAATTATAATATCAAAAATAAAATAATTCACATTATAATTTGCTAATGTTGTAAATAATTTTACTATTTTTAAACAAACATGGTTCAAATATAAAACATCATTTTTTCAAAAATTTAAAGTTCAATCATTAGTTCGGAACGTTTGCCTTTATTTTAATTGGGCTTTTGAATCGGTATATTAATTATCGATTTTTTTAACGGCTCGTAATCAACCGTATCTCATTATGAACCGGTCACAATTATTAATAAATCTTTTAAACTTGTATAATAAAAATGTTTCATTTAACTTAATTTACCTAATAACGGATATCTTTTTTGTTATTAAGCCACTTCACTTTTTTCTCTTCATTTAGCCGTAGATAGAATATTCTAAGATTAAACGCATTATTGGGGATAATACGCCGAATAAAGTATGCAGTAGTATTACTCATAATGCTCATTAATTAGACCAGCTGTATTTTGTAAAATTGTTAGACCGTGCTAATGATTACTTTCTTTCTTTGTGTCATTTTTTGTCTGTATTACATTCTTTTATATTTCCAGCATGGAGAGCATAGTCGAGTTCTGCAGGAGAGACAAAGTCAGATTAGTGGGTGAACTGGGTACCCACAATTGGTTCTCTGTATAGCTCGTCAGCAAGCTAGTTTTAATTTTTAGATACACCACATCGACGAATTATATATTTTAACAAATAAATCGGAAGCATCAGCTTTGAAAATCATTTTAAATAGCTTATCTGGCAACATTGTCCTCGTACAACTGTTAAAAGATAATCAAGTAACCTCGTTAATCAGAATGAGAATTGATGTTTTCAGTATAGAAGCACACTATCTATCTGATTTTTTTCCAAAGTTTATTATAATGAGGAGACAATGACAAATAATTTGAAACAGTGTAATTTAAATGCAAATAATTAAAATTATAATTTTATTTTTTTTTAATTTCAAGATTTTATTTAATTCCTAAAATAACGTATTATATGACGTGTAGTTTGTCATTACTTTTTGTGGTTGATGTATTTATATTTTTCTGTGATGAATAGTTTTTACTTGTTATTTATGTTTTTTTTCATTATTACTATGTTTATTGGTTCCTTGATCCTTTAATTTTATAATTAATTATTGGTTTGAAGAATCATGTATTTTTAATCATTCTATAAACATTATTAATAATGACTGAAGCATTTTAATTGATTTCTCCCATTTTTATACATTTTCTATATCTAAAAAATATTTATTTTATATGTTTCTGTGATGAATAGTTTTTACTTGTTATTTATGGTTTTTTCATTATTTCTATGTTTATGATTCCTTGATCCTTTAATTTTATAATAATTATCGGTTTGAAGAATCATGTATTTTTAATCATTCTATAAACATTATTAATAATGACTGAAGCATTTTAATTGATTTCTCCCATTTTTATACATTTTCTATATCTAACAAATATTTTTTTTTATAAAATATTCTCATATAATTGCTTTTTTAAGCATATTACAGTACGACCCCGCCCCAATAGAAAAGTGCCCCAAATATAGAGGGTGGCCCTAAGATAGAGGTATATATAATTTTTACATTTTAAAAGCAAATATCTGTATTTTTTAATAATAAAATATGTTTTTTCGTATTAAAAAAGGAATTAATTTATTCTATGAAAAATAATCAGTTATTTTGAATCCAGTATTATATTTATTTCTTAGAATCTTCGACATTTTTATCTTGAATTCATAGTATTCTTTGAGTCCTTCAGGGGAAGTGTTGATTAAGGAAGTTTCAAGATCATTAATTATTCTCATTGAATCTTTTAAGTCGGACCCTTCAATTTCATCATTTCCATTATACAAAGTATCATTATCCTCAATTCCGTTTATTTCAAGATCCATTAAAGCTAAAACATGCTTATCAATTAATTCAGATTCTTTTTTTGAATTAATTTCAGGAAAACATGTTCTCTGTTCGTTTATTTTCATCCAACAATTGACAATTGTTGTTGTTGTTACTTGACTCCATGCTTCTCCCACATATGCGATTATTTTGTCACATGGGCCACGCGATACCTATGGGCAGTTAATTTTATTTTATTAATGAAACCACAAAGAGTAAAATTTTGGTACAGTAAAACCTCTCGAATTCGCCAAATTTGGGACCTGGGAAATTACGGCGGATTCGAGAGACAAATTTGAATATTTTTATAGACTAATTAAAAAATGAAGAAATTAATTTCTTTAAATATAGTCAGTTATTTTAGTTTTAATATTTATTTTGATGTTTCTACTAACATCATCAAGGTGATTGAAGACATTTAAATTAGTTTCATCCTTTTGTTTGAAGTACTTCCTCAATGTATGGAGAGCATTCAAAGCATCGTGGTCTAAAACGACTTATTCATTATTTTTTTCTCCACAATCAATGTCCTCATCATCATTTTCATCCAAATTGTCCAGGATCTCTTCATTCTCTGTATACTCGTATAGCGTCTTGAATGTCTTAATGACTCCTTGGTCCATCGGCTGTAATAAACACGTAGCATTTGCCGGCAGAAACATTATTTCAATTTGCTGTAAATTTGTAAAAATCTTGTGAGATGGACATTGGTCAATTACGAGTAGTATTTTGCGTTTTTCTTCAGCCAACCTGATATCCCATTCGAACAAAAATGTATTGAATAACTTAGAATTTTGTAAATAGTCACATGTTACCAATGTTCCTCCCTGGTATTTGAATGTACGTACAAGACGGGAATATTTATGGGCAAATTCGTCACCGACTGTCGACTAATTGGGAGGACTATACATGTTCCGTTGATAAGGGGGCAGTACTCGGGGGAATACTCGTATATCAAAAAACTTTTTTCGCATTTGAGGGCAAACTTTCTTGGACTATTAAGTGGCCATTCAAGCCTATTCATGCACCACTAAAACCCAAAAAATTGTTTTTTGAAGAAATTAATTAATATATTATTAATATCTTTTTGCTTTTCAATTTGATAAATCGTCGTAACAAAAATCTGTCTTTCCCACAGATTGGCATCTTAAAAGAAATTTATAATTTTTTATTAAAATTTTTTTTTTACATATTTTTTTTAAAAACGAAATTATCATATTTGAATCTGTTATTTAGTATTTAATTAGCAGCAGAGGATAAGATGGAATGGCAATTCCCACGCAAGATGGCTATTGATATGCGTTGGAAAAGCCATGTCCGTTCCCGATGATCATTTCTTCTTCTGCTTGCCAAATCCCCCAGTTTAATAAGGAAAAACTTAGAATCCATCCATGCTTTTTTTGAATTATGATAGGTCACAAAACTTCGATAGCTAAAATTTTTAAAGCATCTAGGATTTTTGAATTTTCCAATTATGAATGGTGTTAGTTTATCGGTACCAGTCATATTTGAACAGAACATTATCGATATTCGATCCTTCAATAATTTATGCCCATATCTCTTGATCTTGCAAATGCTTTTACATGGAAGAGCTTTATAAAATAATCCTGTCTCATCTGCATTATAGACATTTTCGCGACCATATAATTTTATTTTTGCTCTTATATTAATGAGAAAATCATTAACTTCAGAATTTGAGAAATTCTCTGTAGAAGATTCTCATAAAGTTTCTTCAATTTTAACCCATGTCTTCCTTTAAATTTTTCAAGCCATCCACGACTGGGTTTAAACTCAGTTATTAGACGTTTCTTCGCAAAGTCTTCAGCCTTTGTAATAATAATCGAATCATTAAGAATTGCTCCTCTGGTTTCCATCATTTCAATCCATGACATAGTATCTTCATCAATTTCATTGAACTTTAAATATGGATTCCGAGATAATTCTGAAAAAAGCAAGGCAGATACATTCCTTCTGCTCCTAAGGTCGGTTAAGGATCGTCTTGAAATAACGCGTCTGAATCTTTCGGAAAAGATAGCGGACACTCTTGTAAGCGAAATCCCTGGATTTTGATCGATAAATTTAATAATTTGTTGTTTTTCGGAATTTTTCAATCTGGTACAATTACGTTTCATTACAATTAACAGGACCAACCACACAATTAAATGATAATGTCTCGTGTAAAAGTGTTTTCGAATTTAAAAAAATAATAATTAAGAAAATAAAAAATATATATTTCTAAAAATGCGGCGGATTCGAGAAATTGGCGGATTCGGGAATTTTTTATAGGAAATTTCGTATTCTTGAAAAAATTCGGCGGATTCGAGAGGTTTTACAGTATTTCGATAATTCGACAACTACATATTTCGAGAAGGAATCAACGATTACAAGAATCTTTATATTAAATATCTCATCTAAAATACCCAAGAGAATTTATCGTTAATTTCAGAATCCACCCTCCTCCGGAAAGTACCGCATGCGTGTTGCCACGGAGAATGGCGATGGATATCCGCTGCAATAGCCACGAACCCTCGCGTGGCTCTTTCGTTCTGTTGGCCAATTTCCTCCCGTTAGAGGCCTGATGTCTCCAAAGCGATTGGTACGAATATAAAATGGCGTCCAAGTTCGTGGTATTTTTTAATTTTTGCCGTCTCAGCCTTTTCCGCAGCGGACCCGGGGGAAGTGGCAGATGACATGATTGCCGATGGAGAGAAAGAGTCGATGCACATAGCATCATTTTACTAAATATTTATTCGCATAAATACGTAAATTAGACCGATTAAACAGATTAAACAGATTTAGACATTAAATGTTATTTATTTTATTTTTAAATGTTTTTAATTTATGAATTAACTACGATAAATTATTACGCACGTTATATTATTCTCTTTTGTTGTGCGTGTATGCAGTTAATTCTTATTTTATTCTTTCATGCTTTTATGTTTAATTTTTACAATATTTTCGTTTTTTTATTTGTTTGACTATTAATTAAATTGATTACTGGTAAAATATCTTGTATAAAGTATATTTTGCGAGTGAATTTGTATTCATTTTATCAATTAATTAATATGCATTTATACAGACTTTTTTAAATTTATTTCTTTCTAACATTTTATTCTTTTTCTGATTTTTTATAATATTCTGATCTTTTTTACTATTCTGATTTTTTCTAATATTTTGATCTTCTATTATTTTCAATTAATTAAACTTCTCCTGGAAGAGAGGTGTTTGTCGACAGGCTCTTTTATTCAGTTCATGATGATCAGTGCAAGCACTTTTCGAAGAGAGTGCCCGTTTGTACGTATCTAAAATAAAAAAAATACATTTATTCTTGTGTGTCTGATGATCGACTAGATAGAATTGAGAAACTGTTTCCCCTAAGACAGGGGTGCGATTTCACGTAAATTTGGATAATCTGTCGCTGATTTCCATACATTCAACAAATCTTCGCTTTCATTAAATTTATTTATTGTCATAAACGAAAATATCCGATTTATTGAATTGGACTTTCGTTTCAGTCATAATTGACGTGTCAACTCTGATTTCGACATTTTGGGTCGACATTATTGACACAACCGAATGTCCTTTCAATTTCCTGCTTCGTTTAATCAATACATACGACACAAATAAAGATAAATTATACCTGACAAAAAACACAGTTTTCAAAAACATTTTCAATCTCATTTCGAGTGAAACCGTAAATTTTTTCTGACAGCTGATTTTTCACATTTATCGTGAAACGCCACCACGTTGTAAGTTATTATTATTATTTAAGCCATGCGACATATAGTGTTCTGAATTTACGTTCCGTAAAACAGAATTTGACATTAAATTTTATTTATTTTATTTTTAAATGTTTTTAATTTATGAATTAACTACGATAAATTATTACGCACTTTATATTATGTTCTTTTGTTGTGCATGTGTTTGAGTTAAATCTTATTTTATTATTTTGTGCTTTTATGTTTAATTTTTACAATATTTTCGTTTTTTATTTGTTTGACTATTAATTAAATTGATTACTGGTAAAATATCTTGCATAAAATATATTTTGCAAGTGAATTTGTATTCATTTAATTAATATGCATTCATAAAAACTTTTTTCAATTCACTTCTTTCTAGTATTTTATTGTTTATTTTGATTTTTCTATTATTTTGATTCTTTTCTATTCTGATTTTTTCCAATATTTTGATCTTTTTCTAGTATTTTTTAATTAATTAAACTTATGTTTCTGGTCGCTACATTTTCTATTCGCAAAGTGATACAGGTAGGCAAGCTCGCGATGTTGAAGACACACTTATTTGTTGATAAATCTCGTTTATTCCTTTGTCCATTTCAATCGTTCTTTAACTCTGTTTCTATAAGAAACAATCAACATCTCGATGTTGCGCAAGAATCGATCAGACCTCAGATATCCGTAACAATTCTTGGGCGCATTGACACTGACATTTTCTAGTGAATTACTAATGGTCGGGAAACCTGAAGCCGGTTAAGCTCTTCAGTCAGCTCCGTCTTTTGATCCTCACGCATGACCAGATATAGTATTGCCATCATCATACTCTTGGCTGATTGGTACGTATCCAAAATGGAAAATACACTTATTCTTGTGTGTCTGATGATCGACTGGATAGAATTGAGAAACTGTTTCACCTAAGATCAGTTGTTCAGACACGCTCAAAAAGCCGATTGAGCTTGCGGCGGTCGTTTCTAATTCTTCGAGGTCAATTTGAAGTCATTCATTCAGACCATAAAAAAATGTAATCAGTTTTATCCATGGTCTAAATTAGAGCTTTTTGAAAAATAATCCACGGCACAAATTATTGTAATAAAAAGAAACTAATTAACTGAGTAATTTTCTAAGTCCAACGCAATCGATGTGTGTATGGGGTTATCCACGTTAATGCAAACCTTAGAGTTTTTACGCCAATTGAACTCGGTGGTTTCGCAACTTTCTGGACCGCCTCAAATCATACTTATTCCAGATCAGAAGATGAAGGAACCTCACCACCTCATTATGCCTCCATTTGTAATCATGGTGAAGCATACTCCCACACTTCGTGCCTAATTTGTCAACGCCTTAGTTTTACATTATTTCCGTTGACTATTAAAAAAGTTTCTGTCCTGCAAATATGAGAACAATTCTTCTGATCTGTGAGATTTATTCCCATATTTCAGCCACGTTGATGACGACGATACTTCAATGTGCGGGTTGCCCAGTCTGCTAAAGAGAGTCTTGTGAAGGACTTTAAATTTGATTTTTTCAAATATAATCCCATGCCATCGATAATTTTGAGTTTGGTGGGTTTTCTTCTTTTGAGAAGACGCATGGCCTGAAACATTTGTCCGCCGTCCTGAGCCCTTCGATTTCGTTCAGGAGGGTTTCCAGAGTGTCTAGAGTGTGCTGACGGTTTAGTTTCTTAATGAGTCGTTGTATTCTGGCACGTTCCCTCTTCAGTGCCTGTTTGTTATTATGATCGTTCTTGTTTTCGATTCTGAGCTTTAGATCCTTTTGCTCAACGATTATCGCCCGAACATCTGGGTGGCAGCATCTCCCAGACTGATTATTATTTGGTTGCTTCCCGATGTACTCGTCAGCAGCCGTATGGATACCATTCATAATGGAATCCCATGTGTTCTTCGAGGAGAGACCCGTTCCTATACAAGAGATATAGCTCTCCAATGATTTTTGATAGTTTTCCCGAGTGAGGGAGGAGTACAACAGTTTTTCCGTGAGATATCTTTTCCTTGTACCAGATGGGAGTCTTCGCGCGTTGAGGGGCGCATGGTGATTCTTGATGTAGAAACGTCCAACGACCATTTTATGATCACTGTCAACCCGAGATCCTCCATATGATTTGGAGTCAAATAAGGCAGCCTTATCGGCCTGTCGACAAAGAATATAATCGATTTGGTTTTAAATTGATGTAGGTTCACCAGCCCCATTTGTTCTACTTCCAGTCCATGTGGTCCGATGTCGTGCAGCGTGGCAGAAAGCCGTGTTACACAAAAATAGTGAGAAGGTCCCACAGAAATGGGCCAGAAAAGTGCCCGGAAGGTTCCTGTACCCACGGCCATATCTGCCAATAAACTGCTCGTCCCCAGAGCGGATGCCAACTTTGGCATTCCAATCCCCCGCGATGAATAGACTGTACGAATCCTCCAGACTTGTGAGTGTCCTAGCTAGCTCCTCGTAAAAGGAGTCTAGTTCGTCGAGATTCTTGGCAATCCTGCCACTTTTAGGGGCATTGAAATGCAGGCAGATCTAAGATAATCTGGAGGCAGTTCTAAGACCTCTTTGGAAAAATAAATTTTTTACCAATGTGATAGAAGTAATTTACGCCGACGACATCGATTTAGTCTGCCGAGGCCAGAATTCACTCGAAAACTTACTAAGAGTAATCCCTCATTCGCTGGATGAATGGTCTTTGGTTGTAAACTCAGGTAAAACAGAGAAAACACCTATATCCCTCCCGCAACGAAAAACGTGGAGAAGTAGTGAACTTTTAAGAAATTTGGATTTCTTTTTGGGAATTCGGAGGACGTTACTCGAAGGAAAGTGTTGACTGTTGTTTCTTTCAAAAAAATATGGACGATCCGGATGAGGCGCAAGTACATAGGAACACGCCTTCGTATTCGACGTTGAACCAATCCTACTTTACAACGCAGGAACCTGAGGTCTATTCGCTATAAAACTGGAACAGCTCAACTCGTTCCAGAGATGACAATTATGACAACTCCTAGGAGTTCGATGGCCAAAAAGATGAGCAACAAAGAACTGTACAGAATTACTCATGCATCCCAAATCGCAAATAAAGTGATGGCCATGAAACGGCACCTCTTTGGGCATATCTCAAGAACATCGCAAATGACTCCGGCTAATCAGGCCATGGAATCGTATTTCTGCTTATCAAACAATACAACATATCAGGGCCGACAAAGAACAACATTACCGACCACGATGGACTATGAACACAGTTAAGCCTTGTAAGTAAGCTCTCATACCTTTAAGACTAAAAGGTGTCTATTATAGCCATTACATTTGATAGAGTTGTTTCGATATTTTTAAAAATTAAGCTGATAAACTATCTATAAAAAGGAATGAGAACTCGAAATCAAAACACTGGAAAGTTAATGAAAGATAGGTAAAATTCGAAATGGGAAATGATGGTATGTTTTGAAAAGTTATTTGCAGACTCCGATACATTTATACTCCAAGAATAAATATTGTCAAGTGAATCTCCTTTCAATGTCAAGGACGGACAGTTATCACCAAAAACGGGCCACAGTTTTGAGTATTGATTCAATGTTATCCCACTAGTAAAGCCGGTCTTAATGGGCTACAAGTCTTATATAACATTATTAAAAAAAGAATATTGGTTTTTCAAGATCCCTTTCATAACAGAGACTTATATATAACGTTATTAAAAAAAGTATTGCTTTTCAAGATCCCTTTCTTTCTCTACCTCCTAAAAAGGGAATCGAGTGACGAAATGTGTGCAAATCACAAAGTGCTGATTCGGAGTTAGTCATATGTTCAGGTGAGAATAATATCAAATAAAACTCAATTATACTTTTTACAGACGGGAAGTCTGGATGAGATTAAATACCTGCCATTGACTTGCTTTAATACCATTTAAATTTCATTTCTTTAAAATCAATTTTCATTACAATAGATATTAGAGTCCGTGTTTCAACTTTATAGGTGATAATAAGTTTTCCAAGAGTTAGGGGCTCCCCATTTTTGTAAAATCTCTCCAGTACAAAGCCCTTGAAGAATACACTCAACGGGAGCTTTGCGAAATCACAACCACACCCGGTACAGGATTTTCCGTACTATGAGCTCGGACTTGATAGTCATTTTGAAAAGATCAAAAGTCCTCTTCCCTGTTGAATAATAACTCATATATAACTCAGTAAGTCTCCGAGATATCTGTGCTTTACAAGCAGTTTGTGAGCCACAGATTGGATTTGCAACTTCGATGACATCCAACGACATTTTGGATGTATTCAACAAAACTTAAGTGGTTTCTTTAATTGAATTCATATACTCCATTTATTTTATTCAAACAACTACTCCAATAAAACGATTACGCTATTGAAGATGGAATTTCTAACTTTATCCAATGGAAATTTTATTTTTCGTGTGGTGCATGTATAGAAGGTCATTTACTTTTGTATTTGATTGCCAACAGCATTCAATATTATTATTGGTTTCTTGATGATTCCATTGACATAATAATCTTAAAAACTGTTGATCTATTTCTGAGGGTTTACGAGGTAAAGAGCAACCACAGTCAACAAATGTCCCGCGAGAACTCACGGAAACTCACTAAGACTTAAGTTCTCTGAAATGGAGGATTTCATTGCAAACGTGCTAAGGCTGATGCACCAGTGTAAAGTGCATGTCATTCTGTTTGTAATACATGGGATGGACTGGTCACTAAATCCCACAAAAAGTACTTAAGACAATTAGGTGTAGGTAAATCTCTACAGGCTTATATGCTGTCAATTGTTCTTAAGAGGACTCTGGAAAGTGTCTTGTTTGATGCTAGCCGATCCAGTCCTACCCTGACATTTAGTCAGCAAGAGCCTCTGGACTGCACCATCCCGAATGTCTACAGTGCCAGAGAAGAGGGGAGGCAGGTGCGTGGAGTGGCATCCTCTGTTCACTTCGGAGGCTTTGGACTTAGTTAGGTAATTAATTAGTTAATTAGCTTCTTTTTATTAATAAAGTCAGTTAAATTAATTGTTCTATTTTTCAGGATGATTATCTACATTTGAATCTTGCAAAAAGTAATTTTTAGTATATTAAATAATAGAATTGCATATCATCTTAGATGGTTATTGTTTTAAGAGGAGTTTTATTGGCTTTAAAAAGACTGCGAGTATAAAAGATGACTCGTGGCCAGATATGAGGCCTAAATCAATGCATTGTGCTACATATTTTTAAGCAAATCTCTCACGTTGATTTAATAACCTAATTCTTAATAGTGTGATCGGCCTGAGCGAGATGTCAACATGTCGTTTACATTTTCTGGCAGGGCTATTTAGGGAATTTTTAATACTTTTGATATTAAGGCACGATAAAACGTGTTACGGAGTATTTTCTTGACGATGGAGCCCGCTATTTGCAGTTAAATCACACTTATCATGTCATTTTTGACGAAATTTGGTTTTGGATGTCTCTGGTTATTTTTCAATCGTGGGTTAAGAAAGCATTTTGAATAGATATTTCCCCAATGACTCAAAAACCCGAATCATTTTCACAGGAACAGTCAATTGATATTCTACGTTTATTTTTATTTCAAAAATTGCCTCGACGATAAGCTGGAGGTACACCATGGCGGAAATAGAGTACTTAATGTAGGCCAACTAATTTGTTGGATCACTTGACGGGCTATATCAAGACGTTTCCTCAATAGATGTGTCAGATCACAAACACATAACTCTATCATAACAGTTGTTGGCGTTCTACTAGGACTTATATTTTCAATTGTAAGTCAAAGTCGTGGAGTTTGGTAATATTGACGTAGCTTAGAGTGTTATTTAGGATGGTTATAAATAAAATACATTTTAGGATGGTTATAAATAAAATACATTTTCCATTTTCAATTCTAATAACGAAGGGTGAAATTTGATTTTCAAAAAAATATGATCATTTTTTTGAAGCTTAGTCGAAAAAAGAATGATTTGTTGATGAAAATAGGTTATTATACTTTTCAAAAAACATCAAAATACTTTAAATTCTTCAAACTATTTTTATGTTTTTGGAATTATGTGCACAAAAATCTTTATAAACAAATTTTCTTAGCGCCCCAGTAGAAAATGTCATCAGAAAATGGTGGAACGTCGAAATCCAAATCAGAAGAATCTTTTCAACAACAAAGGTATTTTTTATCAAAAATAGCGAATTGTCTTCGAGTACCTCCAATTCTTACAACCCTTTTAACGGATATGAAGTCAAATCTCAAGAATCTCCCACTGAGGAAAGGGAAAATAGCAAATCACCGATTAGGTTTAATTCCTCATCTGATTCCTCATACGTTGAACAAAAGAATTCCGGAATCTGTTGTTCTTGTAATCGTATTTACAACGAGAAACAACGACATTCACTAATCTTACCCAAGTGTAGACATACAATATGCAGAAGATGCATTGTCAAACAACTTAGTGTTACAGGGTTTATTTTTGAAAAAATAAACCGTTTTTTAAATACCCTTCTTTGATTTAATTTTAGTCAAGCTTATAATTCAAGCTTGATATTTCCTTTTCATTACTTTCATAATATTTAAAAATTATAAAATGTATTTTACTTTCATTCCGTATAAATGTATTTTACTCTTTAATAGAATGAAATAGGCTGAACAAATATTTATATTGTAATTAAGACAATTGAATCAAAATTGTAGACTATTTGCTATTTTATTTTACAAACAGTCGAGCAAAAAACGTAAACGATTTGAATACAAACTGTGATCGAATGCTCAATAGTGATTACGTGCGAAGACATAACGGAGTACGTTGATAGATTCATATGTATTTTTGTCGACGATACGATATAAACAGACTCAAGACACATTTCTTGAAATCTATAGCAGCTAATTAATTTGTGGAGATACACGCCAGATATTTTATTGATAAATAAGACAAGAACTATAACTTCAAATAAGGTTGGAATCACATTTCAGAAATTATTGAAGGATGTATAAATACGACAGGCTCTCAGTAAATTATCATTGATTTACAAGGTAAATAGTACATTCTGAGCTAACCTTAGAGTAAGAATTTTTTACAAACACTGAAAGCCAAAGCGAAAATTGCTGCTATGTATTGGAACGAGAAAAAACCTGCAGAAAAGACAGAAAGAGCTCAAAAAGACGCGAAAGTTCAAATTTATATCAATTTCTTAAACTTTGCATATCTGAAAAAATAATATATTTGAATTAGATTGTTTCTCGTCGAATCAGTTTTTTAATTTCCTAACTTGTTATTTAGATGCCTTAACAATTATTGTTGAATCATTTTAACTGCTGTATTATTACTTTGGTCACTCGGCCGAATGTCAGTTCCCAGTATTATTATAAATACATCATAAAATTAATAGAATGTTTTAATTATGCATGTTATACATATGTAACAGCGGTAAAAAACATATTTTCAAGCAAAAACGCATTGCAAACAAAATGGAGGCATTATTTCCGTGAGTGACATTTTTAAAAAAAGATGATTTTTTAAGTAGATACATTTCTAAATGATATTTGCAGATACGATGCGTCAAAGTTATGGAAATAATGACATTTTTATTGGTTATGATAATATACAAAAGCATAATGTTTATATCAAAAACACCAAAATGATTATTTATGCTGACGATATTATGATACTTGACTCAGGGATAAATAAGCAATAGTATGTTAGAAAAAAGTAAAATCTCATATTGCAAAAATAGAAGAATAGTGACATAATAATGGCCTAAGTTTATCAAGACGAGGAAACAAACAAGAATGATTTTGACTTTCGCTAGAGAAACCGTATCTAGAGAGGTCATAATCTATTTGGTTTGCCATTAAAAATAATTAAACAATAATTAATGAAAAATAGTTTATAATTATTATTGAAACAATAATCTGTATCTTTATTTAGTTTTTTTAATCGGTTTTTTTAATCGGTACTTCAAATTAAATTTTTTAAGTTCATTTTTTACAAGCATAAATAAAACCATTTCTGAAATATAAAATGCCATTTTTAGTTTCCGAAACCAATTCTGAAATATATATTTGATCAAAATACTTCTTATTTAAGGCGTCGTGTCAAAAGTCTTTGCATTATCAATCCTATTTTTTTCAGAAATGGCAACAAATTGTATGCCAAAATGTTAACATACAATGATCCATTCATTATTTTTTTATCCAAACCAGATTACTAAAATATTCAGACGTAAATGCACCCCATATCATCACACTTTCTTTTCCAAATTTTACGGTTCAGTAATATTACGTGAAACAAACTTTTCGGATTGTTGTCTCTATACAAATCTTTGTCCGTCGTTGTTTACTAAGTTGAATTTGCATTCGTCGCTGAATATAACGTGATTCCAATAAGTAGATGGTAGCATATTCCATCTTTGACAGATTTCCATTCTTCGTTCTTTGTGTTTTTTAGTAAGATGTGGTCTTTTAGTAGGCGGAAATGCTTTGAAACCTCTTTGTTTTAGTGTATTTCTGATTGTTTCAGGTGTTACATTTTTCCCAGTTTCTTCTTTCAGTGCCTTCGCATATTTTACGCAATTAAAATTTGGATCTTCAATCCTTGCCTTATTGAATTTTTTAAAATCTTCTTCATTTAGGAGCCGGGGACGACCAGAACCATATTTTCTTGTGCATGGAATATTTTGTTTATATTTTCGAATTGTTTTCGATATGGTATGAAGTGATCTTTTAGTTATACGTTGTATTTCGCGATACGTCTTTCCGCATTTGCAAATACCGATAATTGTTCCCTTTTCTTCAAAACTCAATTGTCTGGCGATAATAAGTTATTATAGCGTCCCAAATATTAATAATTTTTAAAAAAAATCATATATTTAATAACATTTACAAATAAAAAATTTTGTTTGTTTTTTATTTTGGTTCAGATTACACTTTTGCCGTAAAAAGGCGGTAAATATATTTTTTTTGCAAAAATAAAAATATTAGTTATTGTTTATATATTGCTAAAATTCTATTTAGATATTTTTTTGATTCGTTTCTTGGAAATTTTAGGAAAAATGTAGTGTTCGTTTTTTATTTTGGTTTACTGTATGATAGTTTCTCATGGAATTAACTACCAAAAGACCCACAACCTCCCCCCTGTCGGATCGGATACCTTCCGTGACGTCGGTGGCAGCAGAGCAGGCGCGAAGCCGTTGCTCCCAAGGACCTCTCTTTTACACTCCCAACTCGCCCTTCTCCTCTCCGGAGACATCGAACAAAACCCTGGACCCGCCAGGAAGAACCTACTTCGTATCCTGCAAGTAAACATTAATGGGATCGCCCACAAGACCACTGAACTCTGTTCCTTCATGGAGAAGTACGATGTGGACATTGCTTTGGTGCAGGAAACGAAGCTCTCGCCCAAAAACCGTCTGCCCGATTTCCCGGGTTACTCATACATCCGGCGAGACAGACCGAACTCCGTAAATGGCGGGGGCCTTTTAACCCTTATCAGAAAATCAATCCCTTTCTCTAACTGTACATCACAAGCTTACTCACTAATCGATAACGACCCTGTAATTGAGCTGACGGCCATAACGGTCTCTACAGGGCGCTCAACCAGAAGGCTGATCAACATGTACATCCCTCCGTGTTCATCCTGTCCTCACGGTTGGACCCCTTCAATACAAAACCTCCAGTCCCTCAGTAATGTCTTTATCTGCGGCGATATGAACGCAAAGAGCCCGATTTGGCTAAAAAATCAATGCCTCAACTCAAGAGGAACTCTTATACTTGATCAACTTGACGGTCTGGTCATCCTCAACAACTCCTCATCCCATACCAGAACCCCGTCAAGATATGGCGACGCAATCTCCTCTCCCGACATCTCACTGTGTACTCCTATTCTGGCCTCCGTTACCTCCTGGAAGGTGGTTTATGACCTAACCAGTGACCATAACCCAATCATAATCGAGAATGCTCTAAAATCTAACATTGACCTACAACGCCGCTGTTACACTAACTACAAAAGAGCTTCCTGGGACGAATACCGCCTTGCCCTAGAAAACTCTCTGAACGATTTCAACATCAACAGCTTTCGCTCGACTGATGCAGCAGTCAATCACCTTAATGCTCTCATCATTTCCACCTCCAAAAAATTCATCCCCCAAGGAAAAATTGAAAAGTTCCGCCCTAATTACAGCCACGAAGTGAAATCCCTTATAAAGACTCGCAACAAGCTGAAACAGACATCAAGGCACTCTGCCGAGTCCTCCATTGAATTGTCTAACCTAAACAAACAAATCACCGCTGCCATTAACCTGCACGCAGATTCTAAGTGGACCGAATTTATCACCTCAATCGACTACAGATCTAACAGCTCCAAAATCTGGAAGACCCTGAAGGACATGAATGATCTGATTTATGAAAAGCCCAAGTCCCATGAATCTGCCACTTCTAACTCAAACATCCCACTGAATCCGGTTCAGGAGGCAAACTCGCTCATGAACTACTACGCCTCCTTAAGCCACAAAACCTCAAACAAAAACGATCGGAAGGTCGCCAAATCTCGGAGGAGCTTACCTCGCACGGAATCCTTACCGCCTTTTATTGCAGACGAAGTTTCGCAGTGTATAAAAAACTCGAAGAATTCCCCCGCCACGGGGCCTGACAACATTTCTATCCACCACCTTAAAAGACTTGGCCCTAACGCCATCAACGCTATAGTATCTATTTTCAACAATTCCGTGGTAAAAAACGAAATTCCATCTCTTTGGAAAAAATCACGTATCATCCCGTTAATCAAACCGAACAAACCGGCTGGCATTCCAAGCTCCTACCGCCCAATCTCTCTTTTGTGCACGCTATCTAAAATCCTCGAAAGACTAATCCTTTCACGAGTCTCGAAGCACTTACCAACATCCCACACCCAACATGGCTTCAAACCACTGCACTCAACAACCACTCACTTAACAACGCTTTCCCAGTTCGTCCTGGACGGCTTCAATGAGAAGAGGCCCCCTAAACGAACAGTTCTAGCTTCCATCGACATATCTAAAGCTTTTGACAGCGTCCCCCGTTGCGGTCTCACCAAGAAAATTCTCATGACCGGCCTAAACTCAAACTACAAATCCTGGCTTGCTAACTTCTTATCGGGCCGCATGGGCTACGTCTCCCTCATGGACCATTGTTCCAAACAACGCTATCTTCCAAACGGGGTACCGCAGGGCTCCGTGCTGTCTCCATCCCTGTTCAATCTTTACTTGCATGACTTCCCGGCAAACGACCCTAACAACTTGACACTATCTTACGCTGACGACATTATTATTGCCTCAAAACACGAAGACTACAAAGCTGCCTCCTTCAACCTTCAGCAACAACTCCACTCCGTTGAGAATTGGCTCAGAGAAAACAGGCTCGAGGCCTCGTCCTCCAAGTCCTCGGTCACCCTATTATCTTCCGACAGAAGACAATCAAACATACATCCCAACCTATCTCTCTTTGGCTCTGTTCTCCCACTATCAAAACACCCCACTGTTCTCGGACTAACCTTCGACCCAACGATGTCCTTCAACAAACATGTCTCGAAGATCTCTGACAAGGCTAACAGGCGTACAAATATCCTGAAAGCAATAAGTGGTCACATCACTGGTGCGCAGAAACCACTTCTCAAACGTGTGTATAAACAATACATTCGCCCTGTCCTAAGCTACGCGAGTCCGAGTTGGGCTCCCTGTCTATCTATGAGCTCCTCTTTGGCTCTCCAATCAATTCAAAACAAAGCCATGCGCATCATATCCGGGTGCCTGAAATCAACACCCATCGACCATCTGCACTGTGAAACCAACCTCCTCCCGATAGAGGAACATCTAAACATGAGAGGAGCAGAATTCCTATTCGCTTCGCGAAAATTCTACCACCCTTGCACTGCCCTAAACACGCTAAATGACAACGGCCGTGCATTGAAGAACACGCCTGCCAAACAATACTCCCGGGTACTTGCCAAAATCAATGGCCTAAACCAATGTTCACAGCCAATGAAAAAAATCCACGACTTCATTTCAACGTCGTCCATTCTAAGGCTGAAGCCTAACTCTGTCCTCAACAAACTTCCTCCAGAAGTTCACCCCTCCGAAATGCTTCTGGAGCGTTCCGCTCAGATCAACCTTGCTCGTTTCCGCTCGGGCCACCACCACTCACTAAACTCCTACGCTCACTCATTGAACGCCGTGATCTCCCCGGTATGCAACCTCTGCTGTGCCGAAGATCACTCAACTGACCACCTTTTCCGCTGCCCTGTTCTCCTCCCTGTCCGCAGGAAATTTGCTGTCCACTCCCCCGAGGTCCTTTGGGAGCAACCCGCGAAGGCGCTGTTGTTTCTGCTAGCCGCCGGTCTCATACCCTAATGTGAGACCGGGGTTATGCAACAACAACAACAACTGTATGTTTCTGTAAATTTGGATTTCGAGGTTAGTAACATCATGTTTAATGAGATTAATTATCTGATAGCAATTGAAATATTTATTGTAGGTATTTCTTAACTGAGAAATTAATTTAAATATTTAATTAGTTTACCCACACGTTTCACATGTAATCAGTTTTCATGCGTAACTAGTTTCCATGTCACATGAACAGACATTTTTGGTTTTTAACCTTTCTGGGGTTTTATAAGGAGACCCATTGTAGTTGACATAAACAACAAAAGTCGCCATAGCTGTCAAAAGATGCATTCTTTGCTTTTTAAAATTTTATATGGAGAATCAAAATAATTGGACAAATCTCTTTTTCTTTGATTTTACTTTGATTAGGATAATTTTATCAAAAAATGATGGAAATTTAAATTTTTTTAATTGTGCCAACACGACGATATTGTCAAACCTCTAAATCTCGGCATTTTTGAGACCGGCCAAATCTTGGCGAGATTTAGAATTTGGTGAGTAATAGAAATTTTGCACCTCCGATTATTCACAAAAAATTGAAAATTATATACGTAATTCAATTATAATTTGTCACAGTCGGATAAATGAATACTTTCAAAATTTCATTTTTGAGCAATATTCACATATAAAATAACGTTAATTTTTTTCAAGTCTCACCTTAAACACATTTTTAATAATTTTGGTACCTGTTGAAAAAAGCAGGATCTCGAAAAAACCAACATCCCACTGACATCAACGGCCTTTATTGATTATCGAGAAGTCTATTTGATTTTTGGTTAACCATTGAAAAATATTGATTTAAAATTGTAAAAAATCGGTTAAAATTGAGATAATAATTAAAATTTACATTAGAAAATAGAAAAAATTCTAGATTCCATATAAAAGCTTCGCCTGCTCCTAACCCTAATCCCTAACTCTATGCGGGCTTTGGCCACCCCTATCCCTAACTCAAATCCTAACCAAATCTTAAACAACTAACCCTAAACCTTAATATTTACCTGGCAATGAACACATTTATTAATTACTCCTGCAATTTCATCCCTAGTCAAACCATAATACTTGGTCTTTAGCTTGCTAAACAGTCTATCTCTACCAAAATGATTATAATTATATTCCGCCTAATTAATGTTAATTAATCCAATACCTCAATGCATTTAAGCTTGAACACAATGTCATCCTCTGCGAAATACCGCAATCTTAATAAAGAATTCATTTCCATTTTCAAAGCATATCGCAAGCTGTTTTAGCCTAAATCGTTGTTTTCTTCTTGGTTTTCTCTGATTTTTTTGATTTTTTCAAGAATTTCTTTGGTAAGCTTCACAATACGCATAGGTCCATGCATTTTTATAACATTCTAAACAGTACAAAGAGGTCCAAAAATATTTTTCAATTAAACTGCAGTTTCAATGATATTTATTTGATGTATCTTTAGGCTTGAGTACAAACAAGTTTTTTCAAAAGTGAACAGAAGCTTTGAAGATAAATAATACAAAACAAAAAGAATAAATGAGTCGTAGCTACTTGTTCCTTTTTTTGCAACGAGCCTTTCAGCAACTTTTTTTGCTCCATGAGCATTATGGAGCAAATCTGTTTTACTAATGAAAAAAGTTTTTGGAAGAGAATTCTTGTTCCGCAGAAGCCAATGAGAACAACTATACGAAGAATATGAATTGACATCGAGTCCACCAAAACACCGGCTATTGCCTTTACTCGATTAACAATCCACCAGGTACTGTTCTTAAAACTGAACTGAGCGATTAGTCACAGTGCAATAATGTGAACCGAACGCTCTAATAGTACCAAAAGCCCAACATGACCCACAAATGGCCTAGTCCTTTACAAGGGGAACAGCACCTACAATTCAGATACATCACACCACCGAATGAAGCCAATCAAAGTTATTAGAAGAGTTGCTTCCAGACAACGTAGCGTAACGAAAACCACCCAAAAGTGGGTTCCCAGTCATGAAATATAATCTTTGTCTTTTTTGATGACATGGAAAGCTCTTGCGAGTTTCTGAGATCAAGTACTAGCGTATTCCGGACTCTTTTGAGTTTACCGTCCTTGCGAACGAGATATAGTCAAAAAGTATAGGAAAATATAAATCCCCACGTTGTATGAAAAATTTTAACCCTGAATAAAACGGAGTTTTATATTCATTTTCTAAAAATTGTTTGATGTGATACATTTATTACTTGGTTTAACATTTTCAACAAAGAAATGATTCAACAAAACTAAAAAGAGTACAAACACTTAACTACAACGGCGAAGCATGCAATCAATGAACAACTAAATAAAGGAAGCAGCCACCAGGAGACATCAGAGGAACCTGTCAAGGATACAGATGCTGTATTCCGACCCATTAATCTGGCGGAAGGAGGCGGATCGATAGCAAAGAGAAGGAAGCTGGAACCAAAAATTATCATGATAAGATATTTTTTCCACTTCAATAAATTTACTAATTTGGATTTAAATAATTATAATTTTTACCTTATCGTCCGGTAAGTTGATGATCACATTGCACGTACCAAAATGCGTGCACTGCAGCGACTGGGCACGTTGCGTGCTTTCCGCCTGCGGAGAGGTGCCTGGCTACGCGTGTTTAACGCCATGGTGTTACCCGTGTTGATCTATGGCGTACATGCCTGGCACTTCTGCGAGAACAGGGAAAAGTACGTTGACGCGCTTAAGAAAGTCAGAAGACGAACCATCCGGCTAGCACATGGCTTAGGATGACGAGAGGAGCTCTCGGACACCTAGGAATTATCCCTCAAAGGGCTCCCTGAGGTCCTAGAGAAGATAATGTCTGGGTGGCAGGTAAGGCGGTAAGTCTTAGTTTGCGGCTGAGAGGTGAGCGTGTGTGCGGGACTGAAAAGGCAGGAATGCCGTAGGTAATCTACCCTCCACTAACAGTCTCTATTTAAATAAATATTTGTCTTCTTAATTTATTACTAATTGTTGGAAGAAAATTGATAAATGTCCTTTTCAAACTTTCTCATTGGTGAATAATAAATTGGACATTTTAGATAACATAATTCAAGATATTAATGAATTAAAGGGCTGATGATTTACTGGGCGAGAGGCTGACGCGATCGTGAAAGAGTACTGTCGTAAGGGATATCCACTCAAAAAACCATCTCGATTCGATTAAAGATATAATTACTGAAAATGAAGTAGAAAATTACGACGAGAATATACACGACGAAGTAACATTTACCTATTCTTTTTCGGAAACAATAACAGCAATGAATAAACATGAAGAAAACGTTTTCAATTTGTTTCATGAAGCTTTGAAAGATTGTTATAATTCCAGAAAAATATTAGGAATGCAAATGAAAAAATCAGCAACCGGAGGGAAATTAGCAGATTATTTTCCTATCGTTAAATAAATTTGTTTTTAAAGGCAACCAAATGCTATAAAATGCTATTAAATATAATTTAATAAAAATACCATAAATAATAAATATGATAGTAATAAAATTATTTTGTTATATTTATTTAAATAAAAAATTTGCTATTTTTTTCAAAAATTTTGCTATTTTTTGGTTGCCCTAGTAATAACTTTTTTTGAATTACAGTGATTATTAATAAATTATCTAGGAAAAATCGCTAAATTTAAACTACAGTTTAAGCAAGTCCTAACGTCTAGCGAAATGATGATGAAGAAGAAACTGACTGACGAGCAGAGTGACAGGTTACGGAGAAATCGGGCAAGAACGAACCGATTAGAAAGAAGGGACATCCACGAAAAGGCGAATCTGTCTAACAATCTTGTCGTTTATTTCCATCAAACACTCCACGACCTTTCGTCGTTGTGCCTCCGGTTTGTTGGCTACTTGAAGAGTTGGTGATGGTCGGTATGACTGGTAGTAATTGTACATCTCCGCCTGGAATAACCAAACGCAGTACATTGTAGTGTTCCAAGTAATTCTTAATAGTAAATCGGATAGTATCGATAAATAGATCTGCTTTTTTCAGCTTATTAAATTTTTTATTAATGTTTATTAATTAATTTAGGTTTCTTATAACGAACGGTAGAATCAGTCTCGATTCGAGTGTCTACCCGTACCTCAACTCTTTCATTCGATATAACCTCCTGCACTGAATGTGTCTTCAACCTTTTCTGATTCTTCAATCCATAAAGACGACAAAAATGGAGATGCAAACAGCGTACACCTTCATTATGACGTCTCGTGTAGTCAAGATACAGCATACGTTCACATCTAGTGGCCAGATGATCCACTGTTTTCTTCGCCGCTTTACAATGAGGGCACCTTGAGACCAGTTCTTCGCTGGAAAAGAAAATATTCCGATCCTGAAGAAAACATGCCAATCCTTCATTGCGCGGTGAGTTATTTCCATTTCCAAGCCATATAGATGAGGACTTGTATGTAGCCATATAGAACAATTCCCGTAGGATCTTTTTCGTCGGAATCCCCACTGCTCCGCTGCAAGTGTACCTGATTCCTCTACGAAGTTCGAAAGCCTTGTGAAGACAATCCGTTCCATAATTTTAAAGACGGAGCATATTAGGTTTATTGACCGATAGTTCTCTGCATGGTCCTTCATTTTTCCAGGGTTTGGAATCATACGTCATACTTTTTCCAAGAGTCCGGTACATACCCAAGTCTCCAGTTTGCATTGTATAGTGCGGTCAAATATCGTATGAGAATAACTGGAGCATGTTTGATAACTCAAGTTAGCTCGCAGACTTTTCTGTACCTCACATATAAATTCTGGATTAGAGATAAACTTCATAAAGTCTGGGATCAATGTTGATTCTTTATATACAAAAATCGATTTTTTGATAGGGATGAAAAATATCGATACAGCGAACCCTTGCAAATTGGCCATTTTTGGTAAATAAAAATTTTAGAGCCAATTTGAAAAAAATCAATAATCAAAAAATAAAATAAACACGTTTAATTTAAATAGCTTATCTGGCAACATTGTCCTCGTACAACTGCTAAAAGATAATCAAGTAACCTCGTTAATCAGAATGAGAATTGATGTTTCAGTATAGAAGCACACTATCTATCTGATTTTTTTCCAAAGTTTATTATAATGAGGAGACAATGACAAATAATTTGAAACAGTGTAATTTGAATGCAAATAACTAAAATTATAATTTTATTTTTTTTAAAATTTCAAGATTTTATTTAATTCCTAAAATAACGTATTATATGACGTGTAGTTTGTCATTACTTTTTGTGGTTGATGTATTTATATTTTTCTGTGATGAATAGTTTTTACTTGTTATTTATGGTTTTTTTCATTATTTCTATGTTTATTGGTTCCTTGATCCTTTAATTTTATTATTAATTATTGGTTTGAAGAATCATGTATTTTTATTCATTCTATAAACATTATTAATAATGACTGAAACATTTTAATTGATTTCTCCCATTTTTATACATTTTCTATATCTAAAAAATATTTATTTTATATTTTTCTGTGATGAATAGTTTTTACTTGTTATTTATGGTTTTTTTCATTATTTCTATGTTTATTGGTTTCTTGATCCTTTAATTTTATAATTAATTATTGGTTTGAAGAATCATGTATTTTTAATCATTCTATAAACATTATTAATAATGACTGAAACATTTTAATTGATTTCTCATATTTTTATACATTTTCTATATCTAAAAAATATTTATTTTATATTTTTCTGTGATGAATAGTTTTTACTTGTTATTTATGGTTTTTTTCATTATTTCTATGTTTATTGATTCCTTGATCCTTTAATTTTATAATTAATTATTGGTTTGAAGAATCATGTATTTGAAGGGTGAGGGACTGTTGCACCTATCACCTCCCTCCCCCATGATTGCAACCTCATTTGATCAGCCTTCTCTGCCGCACATTGAAAGTTCATTGTCTCATATACCTTCCTAGTCAACACTCTCAAATACATTTGAGCTTCACTTCTGATCCCCTCTTTGATTACACTTTTGGCCATCCTTGCCTTGAACATAGTCCTGACCGACTTGGCACCGAGATACAAGCGTATTATTGAATCTGCGTACCCTAACAGTGAGCTTGAATACAACTCCGACAGAAACCGTGGGAAGAGTGGTCTGATTGACATCATGTATTCAATCAACAAGCCCTCGGTTTCAAAGTAGCTTGTGATCACCTCAGAGATTGCATTCTCACTGTAACGTCGACCGTCATTTTTCATCTGAAGTTTAATCATTTTCTTTATGATCTCATCAATATCTGTATTTTTTCTTATGTTAAGTGATTGTGGTGACTCTATAAGGTTCCGGAAGGACATTGTAGTGACTACGCCATACTCCACTGACAATGCTAAGCAACACGCTTGTTTGATGGATGCATCACTGGTCACATTCCAGATGTTCTTCCAGAATGTAATAGACTCGGTTATAGGGTCTGGAAACGCTCTTACTATGAACCTATTCAGATTAGTCCCTCCTGGACCACCAAGACATGCGTCCGTGAAGAGCCACAACAGCATAAAATTATCAGTCAAGAAGACATCCTTCCGGTCTGTCAAGTCGACGATGCACCCGTAACACATCGGGTCGTACTCAAGATATGAAAAAATGAATTGAGTCCCAAAATATGTGTATATATTCATAGGGATCAGCACACAATCAGAGCATTGTGCTAAGGTTAATGCAGTTGTTGAGATACCCGCCCCAATAGAAAAGTGCCCCATTCGAACAAAAACATTGGTCAATTACGAGTAGTATTTTGCGTTTTTCTTCAGCCAACCTGATATCCCATTCGAACTAAAATGTATTGAATAACTTAGAATTTTGTAAATAGTCACGTGTTACCAATGTTCCTCGCTGGTATTTGAATGTACGTACAAGACGGGAATATTTATGGGCAAATTCGTCACCGACTGTCGACTAATTAGGAGGACTATACATGTTCCGTTGATAAGGGGTAGTACTCGGGGGAATACTCGTATATCAAAAAACTTTTTTCGCATTTGAGGGCAAACTTTCTTGGACTATTAAGTGGCCATTCAAGCCTATTCATGCACCACTAAAACCCAAAAAAATTGTTTTTTGAAGAAATTAATTAATATATTATTAATATCTTTTTGCTTTTCAATTTGATAAATCGTCGTAACAAAAATCTGTCTTTCCCACAGATTGGCATCTTAAAAGAAATTTATAATTTTTTATTAAAATTTTTTTTACATATTTTTTTAAGACGAAATTGTCATATTTGAATCTGTTATTTATAGGGCAACCAGAAATATGACCTTAAAAAAATTAAATATGACCGTAAAAAATATGACTTTAAAATTCTAAAATATAACTTAAAAATATTAAAATATGACCTAAAAAATCAAAATATGACCTATCGAATTTTGATTTTTAGATATTCTGAATTTGAAAATATGAAAAAATTAAACATTTCAATCAATGAATTTATTATAATATTGCATCATATAATATTTAATATTTTCTGGCTTGAAGTTTCTATCTTTTTCGAGCAATTTATTCAGCATAGAAAAGCTTCTTTCTGCAGATATTGATGTTGAAGGACATTTCCATAAGTAAATAAATGTTTCTGAAGAAATACTAGAAATTCTAGCATTTTTAATATTCGTCCATGGTAACATACTTATCCGCTTTAAAAAATACTTGTTGATGTCACAATTATCCTCACCAAAATTAACGGAATCAATGAATTCAATTGCATCTTTAATTGTATAAAATTTTTCTTGGCATTTTCTGATTTCATCAATAATAGGGTTGTATGAAGCCATTAACTCTGCCAGATTTTTCTCCAAATTTTCAGGGCTAACAGCATTTTTCGCATTCATCACAATCTTTCCACAATTTGGATAGGATAAGACAATTTCGCGAACTCTTGAAAGATGTCGACTATAATATTTTGCTGCGCCCAACCAGCTGCCCCATCTTGTTAGAACAACATCAGGTGGAAGTCCAATAACTGTAAAAAGACTCCTCCGGGAGGGATTTTTTACAATCGACATTTTGATAGACGAGATTAAGTCGTCAATATATTTATAATGTGCTCTAATCTTTAATGCACAATTGTGCAGATGATGAGCAAAACAAGTTATATGAATCATTTTAATATACATAACCTTCAATGTACTCGCTGCTAAAGTCATATAACGGGCAGCATCAGAAATAAATAATAAAAAATTTTCCCTTTTTATATCATAAATTCGAATTGTGTCATCCACAATTCTACAAATTGCAGATGCATCACAAATTTCAATTTCCAAACAATTTAATAAATAAATTTTTCAGGACTTTCAATAGTCCCACAAAGAACGTTAACAAATTTCTGTTTATTGATTTCCGTTTCATCAACAAGTATGAATATATCTTTTCCAGAAATAATTGTTTTAAGCATTTCAATCAATTGATATTGCAAATCTGGAACTATATTTCTGCACCAACTTTCGCTGGGAACAGTAAATCCGAGATTATTAAAAAAATTAATAAAGTGTTCATTTCTTATTTTGTAAAGAGGTATATTCGCCTTCGTCATCATTTCGACTAAGCAAATTCTGAAATTTTTCTTTGCTTCAAGTTTCGGAAGAGTGTTGAGTTGCGTTTGAAATTTTGTCTGTTCCTTTTTATGCCGGGTAGTTTCCCTGTCCTGCACCACATTAAACGTTTTCGTAAAATTAACAAAAACTGAGCATTTCAAACAAAATAAACGTTTTAAAACAAACTGAATCAATCTGAAATTCGAGTTCGTTTGTAATAAATTTCCGCGTTTTCATCTTCAGCGTCAAAAGCCATTAGACCTTCAAGTTGTTTTGTATTCGGCAGAAAATCATTTTCATAATTCATAAAAATGCTGAATGGTCTATGCTTTTGGTTGCATGGACCGTCTTATTATAGTCATAAGTAATTTTTTAATAATTTCACCATATCTTCCAAAATTTCCATTCGATTCACTAGTTGAAGATATCCAGTTTTTAATGGATTGGCTAAATCTAAAAATTCATAAATTAGTAATTACCTCTCCACTTGGCTTTGTATCCACTATCCACGTGGTCTTCCACATACATGATGTATATCAAATTCAGCACATAACTCGTTCAAATGGGAATTGTTAGACTCTTTTCCATTGTCAGTTTGCAAAATAATTAGAGAACCAATAATATAGAAAATGTTTCTAAAATGACTAGATATTTCTTTTGCTGTCTTAGTTTATAATTTAACAGCTGCATACTTTGAAAACGAATCAATGATAACAAGAACCTAAAATATAACAATGGTAATACCCATGAATTTGAATCTTTTAATTCCGAATATCTCCTTAAGCCAATGAGATCGGTTATGTATCTATCACGCGGGTCGCGGGGCTCTTTTTCCTATTGTCATAAACGAAAAAATATCAGGTTTATTGAAGTGGACTTTCGTTTCAGTAATAATTGACGTGTTAACTCTGATTTTGACATTTTGGGTCGACATTATTGACACAACCGAATGTCCTTTCAATTTCCTGCTTCGTTTAATCCATACATACGTCAAGTGAAGATGAATTATACCTGACAAAAAACACAGTTTTTAATAACATTTTCAATCTCATTTCGAGTAAAACCGTAAATTTTTTCTGACAGCTGACTAATCATTCTATTTCTGCCAAAATGATTAGAATCATGTGCCTTCTAAACACAAGGAGAATTATAGATAACCTCAATCATTGTTAGCTTTACTTCTTCCTCTTCTATACAAAAAAATCTGAGTAAGCAATTGTTTTTTCGAATAAATTTTTTTTTCGTCAGAGAATTCAAAATTTTTTGGGTAAATTTTCAATCTATGTTTTTCTCTTTTTTCAATCACTTCATCAAGATCCCTAAACTCTGATTTTTAAATTTTTTGAAGATTTGCTTTTGAAAGTACAACGAAACCCATTTTTATATTATTATTTAACCCCGGGAAGACAGGAAAGAGGAATAGTAATCGTCTAATTAAGTGATCCCGGTGTCTGTGGGTCTCCTTTTATCTTTTCCTTGTCTTTATCTCTTCCTGGTCTCGAATTCTTAATCAATGTCCAAAAGGGATGGATTTTTCAAATTTTCTAACACACTTCTTATAGGCAAGATACTCCTCTTCAAGGGGACCTCCGGTAGATCTTGCCATCGTTAGGAAAATGTGGTGTCATAAATAACGTCCTACGTGATTCTTTGGGCAATGGATGGGGCAGCTAGAGTTATATCAAGTGACCTTCGGGAGTCACCATTTCTGGAAGGAGTTCTTGTATGTTTGTTCTGGTCATTCAGAATTAACAAGTTGTCAATCTGTCCAATATTATAGATCCTCTTTGGTCGAATGGTTGGTTTTTATACCATAAGGGGCTTTTTGCATTCAAATCCCCGCAAATTAATATTTTTTCCAATCTTATAAAATCTGCAAGTTTAGGACGATATCCTCTATAACATGAAGACGCAGGAGGTATATATATCGTCATCCGGAAGGATCTCAAACTTATTTTCACTGTGGTTTGTTCTAAAGGATAATCCATGTCCATAATGGCCGATATCTTGTTTGATAGGTCCATACCATTAATCTGATTGCGGATAAAGGTTAGGAGGCCTCTAGCTTTTCCAAGTTTACGGAACACGGAATATCCAGGGAAAGTTGGGGTTGAATCTTTGTGTGTAAGTTTTGACTCCTGAATTAAAGCAATATACACTGAGTTGGACTAAAAAAATCGTCCAAGTTCCATAATCTTTGTTCGAATTCCATCGAGTTGACCTGGACATTAATCAGAGCTGTTCCTGAAATTAATTTGACAACGTCAGAGATAAGTAGAAATGCACGACACCATCCACGTCTCCATGAAGAAGGGATAGGGAGTTTGCGGCTCTTTTTCACATTTATTGTGGAATGCCACCACGTCGTAGGTGAGGCACGCCACATATCTTATAGTGTTTTGAATTTACGTTCCGAGCAGAATTAAAACAGATTTAGACATTACATGTTATTTATTTTATTTTTAAATGTTTTTAATTTATGAATTAACTACGATAAATTATTACGCACTTTATATTATTTTCTTTTGTTGTGCATGTGTTGCAGCTAATTCTTATTTTATTATTTCGTGTTTTTATGTTTAATTTTTACAATATTTTCGTTTTTTATTTGTTTGACTATTAATTAAATTGATTGCTGGTAAAATATCTTGCATAAAATATATTTTGCAAGTGAATTTGTATTCATTTTATCATTTAATTAATATGCATTCATACAAACTTTTTTCAATTTATTTCTTTCTAGTATTTTATTGTTTATTTTGATTTTTCTATTATTTTGATTCTTTTTTACTATTCTGATTTTTTCTAATATTTTGATCTTTTTCTAGTCTTTTTTAATTAATTAAACTTCTGTTTCTGGTCGCTACATTCTCTATTCGCAAAGTGATGCTGGTAGGCAAGCTCGCCTCTTTCTTTTCCAGGTACTGACAGCCATTGGCGATGTTGAAGACACACTTATTTGGTGATAAATCTCGGCGATGGTTCGCCGACAAATAATATCTAATGATGTGATGGTTCGCCGACAAATAATCCTATTTTTATTATGGAAATTTAATGAAAAAAAGATCAAAAAGAGTAAATTATCGTTATTCTTGAATCACTTCAGAATTTGAGCATCTATTCAAATACGTTAACATCTTTCTGTAGAAGGATCCGCAATGTTCACTTGTTATTTCGTTGAATTTAGATGTAATTAGGCATCTAAGATCTTTTTCATTCTTGGCTTTACCACGGACTACCAAGTTTTTCCATACTGAAAAAACATTTTCAATATGATTTAAAAATGGACAGTATAGTGGCAAAAATTTCCTGATTAGTTGATACTTCAGTATCATTTTCCAGTCCACGGTAGTGATGAATCCTCGCATTATCCATAATAAAAATAGGATTAGTAATATCTTTCGATAAACATAATGCTTTTATTTCTAGTAAAACGGTTTTGAAATCTTTTCCGTTAACTGCCTTACGGTGCCAGACAACTCGCCTACAGGCGAGTTGTCCTGGAACTCGACAATAACAAGGACGGACAACTCGCTTAGGAAGAAAACAATAAAAATTTTATTCTGTTTTAAAAGAAGTGTACTTAGCAATGATTCTTAAGAAATCATCCGTTTCAAATTCTTGGTAGTGATAACAAATTACTTTCAGTTCTTCTTCCTTTTTAAAGTCAGATTTAGGTAGTTCCAATTTTCCGCACTTCGCTTGACACATCCTCACATACTTTTCTTCTTCTAGCACACAAAGTACATTAATTAGATTTGTCAGGTGAGGATGCGCGGTTAGAAAAAAACTATTAAGAACCCGATGCCAAGATTCTAGTACATTTGAAGTTCTTGGAACAGATGATTTGATCCTTTCAAAACATGACCAAAATGAAACATCATAACTTGGCGATTCACCATCAAGTCCGGGAATAAATTGTTTTTTAAAATATTCCAAAAATTCATCTAGCTTTGTATCCTTTTCGGTCATTTCTGCATAATTAAAGCAGATTTTTTCGAATTGGAAAAGAACATCCTTCTCATCAATAAAAGCCAGAGAAAAGCAATCTCTGATAATCTGGTGTTGCCACTCTTTATCTTTGTATTGTACACAAAGTCCCTCGGCTTGGACTTTCCTCCAAATCATCTGCCCAAGATGAAAGTTGCACCCCGACACCCTAGCCGAAGTAAAAACTGCAGCCGAAGAGTTAATTAGCCCCTTTTCAAAGTCCAAAACAATATGTTTTGGGTCACTGTCAGTTAGGGTTTTGACCTCATTAAAAAAGTGCGTATAGCACTCATGCGTTTTATTCGCCAAAAGCCCGAAAAAACAAGGCCAGTAACTACCCAAATATTTGACAAATATCGTCACCAATTGTTGAAAATGATTTGGGACACTTTTAAATGTTCCATCAACAATCCAAATTTTCGACTTTTTTAGAAAACAAAGCTGAAAATCAGAAGCAAAAATGACGTGTCGGTTAACGTCATTGATTCCAGAATCTTTGCGAAAAAACGTTTCACCACGTTTGTTTTTTTTACAGCCATCAGGAATATCAGATCTCGTAACAGCTGTTACTTGCATGCTTCTGTTTCTGACTCGAGTCACAGTCTTAGCCATTGATTGTGTCTTTGGGAGATTCCCTTTGACTTCTGCTGAATAGGCCGCTACTGTATTCACAACAACATTTAGTGGCCTATCCATTGACTCGGCTGCTTTTTTCCGCAGTTCAGCTTTAGCCTCGAGGAGTTTGATTGAGTTATCATCTTCTGGATGATGATTATGCTCTACCCTATCAACGACTTCGCTGTTCTCGTCCAAAATTAACGCCCCCCGACACGTTCGTTTCCGACATCTCCATCTCGTCGTTTTTTCGTCAATGTCCCTATCCTTATTGTAAAGATAGTTGTCCAAAATTACCACCTCACTCTTTCTTTGGCCTAATATCTTTTTAATTGTAGCCATTTATTAGGATTTAATTAAAAATTTTAACAAAAAGAAGAATTTTAAATTAAATTTTTCATAAATAGAACTTTTTCAATTTTTATTTTTACAAAAAACGTCGATTTGAACTATAATAAAATATCAATTGACAATTTTAGAAATAAAGATTTTGTGCTACTTATCGGTCTTGACATTATCAATTATAAAGTTTTTTTATCCCCTACCGCGCTGGGGGCAAATTATAAAATGATGCTTACTTAAGACGGTAAGTCTAACATAGATTGATTTAAAAAACGCTTTTGAAGTGAACAGAAGATGGCATCCCGCGCACCCTTTTTCTTTCCTCTTCTTCCATGTCATCCCGTGTGTGATGACACTGGTGCATCAGTCCTAGCTCGTTTACAAGGAGGTCATACTTGCTCCTTTTCTCCACTTCCACTGTTTGCAAACGGTATAGGCACGTGATGCCCATCTCCACGATAACAATCTCCCCGGTGACCTTATTGTGGACCACATTTGAAGTGTGTATGGGGTTATCCACGTTAATGCAAACCTTCGAGTTTTCACACCTATTGAACTCGATGGTTTCGCAACTTTCTGGACCGCCTCAAATCATTCTTATTCCTGCTTCCAGAGGATTCACATCTTTTTTAGATACAATTTTTGATATGTCAGGATGAGCTATTCGTGTAGTTCCGACTTATATTAAAGAGGATAAATGTTCATCAGTTAGTCTTGCTCTTTGAGCAGTTTTTGTCATTTTCATAAATGAAAAAAGCTGTTCACACACATATGTCAAACCAAACATAGCAATGATTTTTGTTGCAAACTTTTTAAAGTTTTTAAACTTTCCAGGAAGATATGAAAAGAAAGCAGGTATTCCAACCTCCAAATATTTAGCTTTAAGTATAGAATCTGATTGGATTTCCAATAGTTCCATTTGTAAACTTTCATCTGCATTGGAAACATTAAAAGAGAATGGTGATGCGAATAATGAAAATTGTTGTTCAAAAGACGAAAAATCATTAAATCTTTCTTGAAATTCCTCTAACAACGATTCTAGTTGTCTTTCATACTGAGAAAAATTCATTACATTATGTGCATCAACAGTACTCCTGAGCTCTTTGCACGTAGGAAAATGAAATAAATCTTCATTTAATAGCTGAAACTTCCATAATTTTATTTTCGAAATAAAACACTTGATATGATCTGACAACTGAGTTATGAGCTTGTCTTTGCCCTGCAATTCTAAATTAAGGTCGTTCATATGTGTGATAATATCCACTGCAAATGCCAAATCTTTGATCCAAGATTGACTTTTCATTTCGTCTGTGTTTTGGCCTTTCATCTCCATAAATAAAATTATTTCCGATCTCAATAAATAAAATCTTTTAACAACTTTGTGAAGTGATAACCAGCGGACTGGAGTATAAAAAGGAATGTTGCTGAACTGATTATTAATATCTGTCAGCAGTTTACTAAACTGCCGGTGGTTGAGGGGATGACCTCTGAAGTTTACTGTTTTCGTGACCAAACTAATGGTATTTTCAATTTTTAATATTTTTGAGCACAAATATTGCTGATGAATAATACAATAAAAATGAACAAATGATGACCCGGGATTTACCTTTTCTATTTCAGCTCGCAATTTAGCGGCAACGCCAGCATGTCGTCAAACCATATTCGGAGCACCATCAGTGCATAAACATACAAGCTTCTTCAAATCAAACCCATATTCAAAGAGAATTTGTAGTAGTTTTATAAAGACATCTTTACTTGTAGTAGTATCGTGCATTGGTACTAGTTTGATAAATTCTTCATAAATATTAAAATCTGAATCACACGCTCTTATAAAGATTGCTAATTGTGCAATTCCAACGACGTCGACTGTTTCATCGATTGCAATTGAAAAATATTCGAATTTTAACAAATCAGACTTTAATTGGTGTTTCAAATTCAATGCCATTTCATTAATGTGTTCGGCAACAGTGTTTCTTGTTAATGAAATATCTTTAAACAAGTGGGCGTCGTCTGGACAAATAATATTCGCTGTTTTTACAAGGCATTGCTTGATGAAATCACCATTACAATATGATTTTTCATTTCTAAACTTTAGAATGATCCAAATCGTAAAATCCCAAACAAACGACGATTCATGAAAAAAGCGCCTGTGGTGTAGGGGTATCATGTTCGCTTGCCATGCGAGCGATTTATATTGTAATTAAGACAATTGAATCAAAAATCGTAGACTATTTGCTATTTTATTTTACAAAAAGTCGAGCAAAAAACGTAAACGATTTGAATACAAACTGTGATCGAATGCTCAATAGTGATTACGTGCGAAGACATAACGGAGTACGTTGATAGATTCATATGTATTTTTGTCGACGATACGATATAAACAGACTCAAGACACATTTCTTGAAATCTATAGCAGCTAATTAATTTGTGGAGATACACGCCAGATATTTTATTGATAAATAAGACAAGAACTATAACTTCAAATAAGGTTGGAATCACATATCAGAAATTATTGAAGGATGTATAAATACGACAGGCTCTCAGTAAATTATCATTGATTTGCAAGGTAAATAGTACATTCTGAGCTAACCTTAGAGTAAGAATTTTTTACAAACACTGAAAGCCAAAGCGAAAATTGTTGCTATGTATTGGAACGAGAAAAAACCTGCAGAAAAGACAGAAAGAGCTCAAAAAGACGCGAAAGTTCAAATTTATATCAATTTCTTAAACTTTGCATATCTGAAAAAATAATATATTTGAATTAGATTGTTCCTCGTCGAATCAGTTTTTTAATTTCCTAACTTGTTATTTAGATGCCTTAACAATTATTGTGGAATCATTTTAACTGCTGTATTATTACTTTGGTCACTCGGCCGAATGTCAGTTCCCAGTATTATTATAAATACATCATAAAATTAATAGAATGTTTTAATTATGCATGTTATACATATGTAACAGCGGTAAAAAACATATTTTCAAGCAAAAACGCATTGCAAACAAAATGGAGGCATTATTTCCGTGAGTGACATTTTTAAAAAAGATGATTTTTTAAGTAGATACATTTCTAAATGATATTTGCAGATACGATGCGTCAAAGTTATGGAAATAATGACATTTTTATTGGTTATGATAATATACAAAAGCATAATGTTTATATCAAAAACACCAAAATGATTATTTATGCTGACGATATTATGATACTTTACTCAGGGATAAATAAGCAATAGTATGTTAGAAAAAAGTAAAATCTCATATTGCAAAAATAGAAGAATAGTGACATAATAATGGCCTAAGTTTATCAAGACGAGGAAACAAACAAGAATAATTTTGACTTTCGCTAGAGAAACCGTATCTAGAGAGGTCATAATCTATTTGGTTTGCCATTAAAAATAATTAAACAATAATTAATGAAAAATAGTTTATAATTATTATTGAAATAATAATCTGTATCTTTATTTAGTTTTTTTAATCGGTTTTTTTAATTGGTACTTCAAATTAAATTTTTTAAGTTCATTTTTTACAAGCATAAATAAAACCATTTCTGAAATATAAAATGCCATTTTTAGTTTCCGAAACCAATTCTGAAATATATATTTAATCAAAATACTTCTTATTTAAGGCGTCGTGTCAAAAGTCTTTGCATTATCAATGTCTATGCTCCTCACAGTAATCTGTCCTCGTTCGCAATCGTGCGCGGGAACGCGCAAGCAATCCGTTCGGCTGGGTTATAACCCCTTTGAATTATTTATAAAATAATTAATTTTAATTGAACAGTTAATAAAATAAGTTCTAAGTGAAAAAAAGTACCGAAATAATTAATTTATGTTTCTGTAAATTTGGATTTCGAGGTTAGTAACATCATGTTTAATGAGATTAATTATCTGATAGCAATTGAAATATTTATTGTAGGTATTTCTTAACTGAGAAATTAATTTAAATATTTAATTAGTTTACCCACACGTTTCACATGTAATCAGTTTTCATGCGTAACTAGTTTCCATGTCACATGAACAGATATTTTTGGTTTTTAACCTTTCTGGGGTTTTATAGGGAGACTCATTGTAGTTGACATAAACAACAAAAGTCACCATAGCTGTCAAAAGATGCATTCTTTGCTTTTTAAAATTTTATATGGAGAATCAAAATAATTGGACAAATCTCTTTTTCCTTGATTTTACTTTGATTAGGATAATTTTATCAAAAAATGATGGAAATTTAAATTTTTTTAATTGTGCCAAAACGACGATACTGTCAAACCTCTAAATCTCGGCATTTTTGAGACCGGCCAAATCTTGGCGAGATTTAGAATTTGGTGAGTAATAGAAATTTTGCACCTCCGATTATTCACAAAAAATTGAAAATTATATACGTAATTCGATTATAATTTGTCACAGTCGAATAAATGAATACTTTCAAAATTTCATTTTTGAGCAATATTGACATATAAAATACACGTTAATTTTTTCCAAGTCTCACCTTAAACACATTTTTAATAATTTTGGTACCTTTTAAAAAAAGCAGGATCTCGAAAAACCAACATCCCACTGACATCAACGGCCTTTATTGATTATCGAGAAGTCTATTCGATTTTTGGTTAACCATTAAAAAATATTGATTTAAAATTGTAAAAAATCGGTTAAAATTGAGATAATAATTAAAATTTACATTAGAAAATAGAAAAAATTCTAGATTCCATATAAAAGCTTCGCCTGCTCCTAACCCTAATCCCTAACTCTATGCGGGCTTTGGCCACCCCTATCCCTAACTCTAATCCTAACCAAATCTTAAACATCTAACCCTAAACCTTAATATTTACCTGGCAATGAACACATTTATTAATTACTCCTGCAATTTCATCCCTAGTCAAACCATAATACTTGGTCTTTAGCTTGCTGAACAGTCTATCTCTACCAAAATGATTATAATTATATTCCGCCTAATTAATGTTAATTAATCCAATACCTCAATGCATTTAAGCTTCAACTCAATGTCATCCTCTGCGAAATATCGCAATCTTAATAAAGAATTCATTTCCATTTTCAAAGCATATCGCAAGCTGTTTTAGCCTAAATCGTTGTTTTCTTCTTGGTTTTCTCTGATTTTTTTGATTTTTTGAAGAATTTCTTTGGTAAGCTTCACAATACGCATAGGTCCATGCATTTTTTATAACATTCTAAACAGTACAAAGAGGTCCAAAAATATTTTTCAATTAAACTGCAGTTTCAATGATATTTATTTGATGTATCTTTAGGCTTGAGTACAAACAAGTTTTTTCAAAAGTGAACAGAAGCTTTGAAGATAAATAATACAAAACAAAAAGAATAAATGAGTCGTAGCTACTTGTTCCTTTCTTTGCAACGAGCCTTTCAGCAACTTTTTTTGCTCCATGAGCATTATGGAGCAAATCTGTTTTACTAATGGAAAAAGTTTTTGGAAGAGAATTCTTGTTCCGCAGAAGCCAATGAGAACAACTATACAAAGAATATGAATTGACATCGAGTCCACCAAAACACCGGCTATTGCCTTTACTCGATTAACAATCCACCAGGTACTGTTCTTAAAACTGAACTGAGCGATTAGTCACAGTGCAATAATGTGAACCGAACGCTCTAATAGTACCAAAAGCCCAACATGACCCACAAAAGGCCTAGTCCTTTACAGGGGGAACAGCACCTACAATTCAGATACATCACACCACCGAATGAAGCCAATCAAAGTTATTAGAAGAGTTGCTTCCAGACAACGTGGCGTAGCGAAAACCACCCAAAAGTGGGTTCCCAGTCATGAAATATAATCTTTGTCTTTTTTGATGACATGTAAAGCTCTTGCGAGTTTCTGAGATCAAGTACTAGCGTATTCCGGACTCTTTTGAGTTTACCGTCCTGCGAACGAGATATAGTCAAAAAGTATAGGAAAATATAAATCCCCACGTTGTATAAAAATTTTTAACCCTGAATAAAACGGAGTTTTATATTCATTTTCTAAAAATTGTTTGATGTGATACATTTATTACTTCGTTTAACATTTTCAACAAAGAAATGATTCAACAAAACTAAAAAGAGTACAAACACTTAACTACAACGGCGAAGCATGCAATCAATGAACAACTAAATAAAGGAAGCAGCCACCACTAGGAGACATCAGAGGAACCTGTCAAAGATACAGATGCTGTATTCCGACCCATTAATCTGGCGGAAGGAGGTGGATCGATAGCAAGGAGCAGGAAGCTGGAACCAAAAATTATCATGATAAGATATTTTTTCCACTTCAATAAATTTACTAATTTGGATTTAAATAATTATAATTTTTACCTTATCGTCCGGTAAGTTGATGATTACATTGCACGTACAAAAATGCGTGCACTGCAGCGACTGGGCACGTTGCGTGCTTTCGCGCCTGCGGAGAGGTGCCTGGCTACGCGTGTTTAACGCCATGGTGTTACCCGTGTTGATCCATGGCGTACATGCCTGGCACTTCTGCGAGAACAGGGAAAAGTACGTTGACGCGCTTAAGAAAGTCAGAAGACGAACCATCCGGCTAGCACATGGCTTAGGATGACGAGAGGAGCTCTCGGACACCTAGGAATTATCCCTCAAAGGGCTCCCTGAGGTCCTAGAGAAGATAATGTCTGGGTGGCAGGTAAGGCGGTAAATCTTAGTTTGCGGCTGAGAGGTGAGCGTGTGTGCGGGACTGAAAAGGCAGGAATGCCGTAGGTGATCTACCCTCCACTAACAGTCTCTATTTAAATAAATATTTGTCTTCTTAATTTATTACTAATTGTTGGAAGAAAATTGATAAATGTCCTTTTCAAACTTTCTCATTGGTGAATAATAAATTGGACATTTTAGATAACATAATTCAAGATATTAATGAATTAAAGGGCTGATGATTTACTGGGCGAGAGCCTGACGCGATCGTGAAAGAGTACTGTCGTAAGGGATATCCACTCAAAAAACCATCTCGATTCGATTAAAGATATAATTACTGAAAATGAAGTAGAAAATTACGACGAGAATATACACGACGAAGTAACATTTACCTATTCTTTTTCGGAAACAATAACAGCAATGAATAAACATGAAGAAAACGTTTTCAATTTGTTTCATGAAGCTTTGAAAGATTGTTATAATTCCAGAAAAATATTAGGAATGCAAATGAAAAAATCAGCAACCGGAGGGAAATTAGCAGATTATTTTCCTATCGTTAAATAAATTTGTTTTTAAAGGCAACCAAATGCTATAAAATGCTATTAAATATAATTTAATAAAAATACCATAAATAATAAATATGATAGTAATAAAATTATTTTGTTATATTTATTTAAATAAAAAATTTGCTATTTTTTTCAAAAATTTTGCTATTTTTTGGTTGCCCTAGTAATAACTTTTTTTGAAGTAAAGTGATTATTAATAAATTATCTAGGAAAAATCGCTAAATTTAAACAACAGATTAAGCAAGTCCTAACTGATAGCGAAATGATGAAGAAGAAACTGACTGACAAACAGAGTGACAGGTTACGGAGAAATCGGGCAAGAACGAACCGATTAGAAAGAAGGGACATCCACGAAAAGGCGACTCTGTCTAACAATCTTGTCGTTTATTTCCATCAAACACTCCACGACCTTTCGTCGTTGTGCCTCCGGTTTGTTGGCTACTTGAAGAGTTGGTGATGGTCGGTATGACTGGTAGTAATTGTACATCTCCGCCTGGAATAACCAAACGCAGTACATTGTAGTGTTCCAAGTAATTCTTAATAGTAAATCGGATAGTATCGATAAATAGATCTGCTTTTTTCAGCTTATTAAATTTTTTTATTAATGTTTATTAATTAATTTAGGTTTCTTATAACGAACGGTAGAATCAGTCTCGATTCGAGTGTCTACCCGTACCTCAACTCTTTCATTCGATATAACCTCCTGCACTGAATGTGTCTTCAACCTTTTCTGATTCTTCAATCCATAAAGACGACAAAAATGGAGATGCAAACAGCGTACACCTTCATTATGACGTCTCGTGTAGTCAAGATACAGCATACGTTCACATCTAGTGGCCAGATGATCCACTGTTTTCTTCGCCGCTTTACAATGAGGGCACCTTGAGACCAGTTCTTCGCTGGAAAAGAAAATATTCCGATCCTGAAGAAAACATGCCAATCCTTCATTGCGCGGTGAGTTATTTCCATTTCCAAGCCATATAGATGAGGACTTGTATGTAGCCATATAGAACAATTCCCGTAGGATCTTTTTCGTCGGAATCCCCACTGCTCCGCTGCAAGTGTACCTGATTCCTCTACGAAGTTCGAAAGCCTTGTGAAGACAATCCGTTCCATAATTTTAAAGACGGAGCATATTAGGTTTATTGACCGATAGTTCTCTGCATGGTCCTTCATTTTTCCAGGGTTTGGAATCATACGTCATACTTTTTCCAAGAGTCCGGTACGTACCCAAGTCTCCAGTTTGCATTGTATAGTGCGGTCAAATATCGTATGAGAATAATTGGAGCATGTTTGATAACTCAAGTTAGCTCGCAGACTTTTCTGTACCTCACATATAAATTCTGGATTAGAGATAAACTTCATAAAGTCTGGGATCAATGTTGATTCTTTATACACAAAAATCGATTTTTTGATAGGGATGAAAAATATCGATACAGTGAACCCTTGCAAATTGGCCATTTTTGGTAAATAAAAATTTTAGAGCCAATTTGAAAAAAATCAATAATCAAAAAATAAAATAAACACGTTTAATTTAAATAGCTTATCTGGCAACATTGTCCTCGTACAACTGCTAAAAGATAATCAAGTAACCTCGTTAATCAGAATGAGAATTGATGTTTTCAGTATAGAAGCACACTATCTATCTGATTTTTTTCCAAAGTTTATTATAATGAGGAGACAATGACAAATAATTTGAAACAGTGTAATTTGAATGCAAATAACTAAAATTATAATTTTATTTTTTTTAAAATTTCAAGATTTTATTTAATTCCTAAAATAACGTATTATATGACGTGTAGTTTGTCATTACTTTTTGTGGTTGATGTATTTATATTTTTCTGTGATGAATAGTTTTTACTTGTTATTTATGGTTTTTTTCATTATTTCTATGTTTATTGGTTCCTTGATCCTTTAATTTTATTATTAATTATTGGTTTGAAGAATCATGTATTTTTATTCATTCTATAAACATTATTAATAATGACTGAAACATTTTAATTGATTTCTCCCATTTTTATACATTTTCTATATCTAAAAAATATTTATTTTATATTTTTCTGTGATGAATAGTTTTTACTTGTTATTTATGGTTTTTTTCATTATTTCTATGTTTATTGGTTTCTTGATCCTTTAATTTTATAATTAATTATTGGTTTGAAGAATCATGTATTTTTAATCATTCTATAAACATTATTAATAATGACTGAAACATTTTAATTGATTTCTCATATTTTTATACATTTTCTATATCTAAAAAATATTTATTTTATATTTTTCTGTGATGAATAGTTTTTACTTGTTATTTATGGTTTTTTTCATTATTTCTATGTTTATTGATTCCTTGATCCTTTAATTTTATAATTAATTATTGGTTTGAAGAATCATGTATTTGAAGGGTGAGGGACTGTTGCACCTATCACCTCCCTCCCCCATGATTGCAACCTCATTTGATCAGCCTTCTCTGCCGCACATTGAAAGTTCATTGTCTCATATACCTTCCTAGTCAACACTCTCAAATACATTTGAGCTTCACTTCTGATCCCCTCTTTGATTACACTTTTGGCCATCCTTGCCTTGAACATAGTCCTGACCGACTTGGCACCGAGATACAAGCGTATTATTGAATCTGCGTACCCTAACAGTGAGCTTGAATACAACTCCGACAGAAACCGTGGGAAGAGTGGTCTGATTGACATCATGTATTCAATCAACAAGCCCTCGGTTTCAAAGTAGCTTGTGATCACCTCAGAGATTGCATTCTCACTGTAACGTCGACCGTCATTTTTCATCTGAAGTTTAATCATTTTCTTTATGATCTCATCAATATCTGTATTTTTTCTTATGTTAAGTGATTGTGGTGACTCTATAAGGTTCCGGAAGGACATTGTAGTGACTACGCCATACTCCACTGACAATGCTAAGCAACACGCTTGTTTGATGGATGCATCACTGGTCACATTCCAGATGTTCTTCCAGAATGTAATAGACTCGGTTATAGGGTCTGGAAACGCTCTTACTATGAACCTATTCAGATTAGTCCCTCCTGGACCACCAAGACATGCGTCCGTGAAGAGCCACAACAGCATAAAATTATCAGTCAAGAAGACATCCTTCCGGTCTGTCAAGTCGACGATGCACCCGTAACACATCGGGTCGTACTCAAGATATGAAAAAATGAATTGAGTCCCAAAATATGTGTATATATTCATAGGGATCAGCACACAATCAGAGCATTGTGCTAAGGTTAATGCAGTTGTTGAGATACCCGCCCCAATAGAAAAGTGCCCCATTCGAACAAAAACATTGGTCAATTACGAGTAGTATTTTGCGTTTTTCTTCAGCCAACCTGATATCCCATTCGAACTAAAATGTATTGAATAACTTAGAATTTTGTAAATAGTCACGTGTTACCAATGTTCCTCGCTGGTATTTGAATGTACGTACAAGACGGGAATATTTATGGGCAAATTCGTCACCGACTGTCGACTAATTAGGAGGACTATACATGTTCCGTTGATAAGGGGTAGTACTCGGGGGAATACTCGTATATCAAAAAACTTTTTTCGCATTTGAGGGCAAACTTTCTTGGACTATTAAGTGGCCATTCAAGCCTATTCATGCACCACTAAAACCCAAAAAAATTGTTTTTTGAAGAAATTAATTAATATATTATTAATATCTTTTTGCTTTTCAATTTGATAAATCGTCGTAACAAAAATCTGTCTTTCCCACAGATTGGCATCTTAAAAGAAATTTATAATTTTTTATTAAAATTTTTTTTTACATATTTTTTTAAGACGAAATTGTCATATTTGAATCTGTTATTTATAGGGCAACCAGAAATATGACCTTAAAAAAATTAAATATGACCGTAAAAAATATGACTTTAAAATTCTAAAATATAACTTAAAAATATTAAAATATGACCTAAAAAATCAAAATATGACCTATCGAATTTTGATTTTTAGATATTCTGAATTTGAAAATATGAAAAAATTAAACATTTCAATCAATGAATTTATTATAATATTGCATCATATAATATTTAATATTTTCTGGCTTGAAGTTTCTATCTTTTTCGAGCAATTTATTCAGCATAGAAAAGCTTCTTTCTGCAGATATTGATGTTGAAGGACATTTCCATAAGTAAATAAATGTTTCTGAAGAAATACTAGAAATTCTAGCATTTTTAATATTCGTCCATGGTAACATACTTATCCGCTTTAAAAAATACTTGTTGATGTCACAATTATCCTCACCAAAATTAACGGAATCAATGAATTCAATTGCATCTTTAATTGTATAAAATTTTTCTTGGCATTTTCTGATTTCATCAATAATAGGGTTGTATGAAGCCATTAACTCTGCCAGATTTTTCTCCAAATTTTCAGGGCTAACAGCATTTTTCGCATTCATCACAATCTTTCCACAATTTGGATAGGATAAGACAATTTCGCGAACTCTTGAAAGATGTCGACTATAATATTTTGCTGCGCCCAACCAGCTGCCCCATCTTGTTAGAACAACATCAGGTGGAAGTCCAATAACTGTAAAAAGACTCCTCCGGGAGGGATTTTTTACAATCGACATTTTGATAGACGAGATTAAGTCGTCAATATATTTATAATGTGCTCTAATCTTTAATGCACAATTGTGCAGATGATGAGCAAAACAAGTTATATGAATCATTTTAATATACATAACCTTCAATGTACTCGCTGCTAAAGTCATATAACGGGCAGCATCAGAAATAAATAATAAAAAATTTTCCCTTTTTATATCATAAATTCGAATTGTGTCATCCACAATTCTACAAATTGCAGATGCATCACAAATTTCAATTTCCAAACAATTTAATAAATAAATTTTTTCAGGACTTTCAATAGTCCCACAAAGAACGTTAACAAATTTCTGTTTATTGATTTCCGTTTCATCAACAAGTATGAATATATCTTTTCCAGAAATAATTGTTTTAAGCATTTCAATCAATTGACATTGCAAATCTGGAACTATATTTCTGCACCAACTTTCGCTGGGAACAGTAAATCCGAGATTATTAAAAAAATTAATAAAGTGTTCATTTCTTATTTTGTAAAGAGGTATATTCGCCTTCGTCATCATTTCGACTAAGCAAATTCTGAAATTTTTCTTTGCTTCAAGTTTCGGAAGAGTGTTGAGTTGCGTTTGAAATTTTGTCTGTTCCTTTTTATGCCGGGTAGTTTCCCTGTCCTGCACCACATTAAACGTTTTCGTAAAATTAACAAAAACTGAGCATTTCAAACAAAATAAACGTTTTAAAACAAACTGAATCAATCTGAAATTCGAGTTCGTTTGTAATAAATTTCCGCGTTTTCATCTTCAGCGTCAAAAGCCATTAGACCTTCAAGTTGTTTTGTATTCGGCAGAAAATCATTTTCATAATTCATAAAAATGCTGAATGGTCTATGCTTTTGGTTGCATGGACCGTCTTATTATAGTCATAAGTAATTTTTTAATAATTTCACCATATCTTCCAAAATTTCCATTCGATTCACTAGTTGAAGATATCCAGTTTTTAATGGATTGGCTAAATCTAAAAATTCATAAATTAGTAATTACCTCTCCACTTGGCTTTGTATCCACTATCCACGTGGTCTTCCACATACATGATGTATATCAAATTCAGCACATAACTCGTTCAAATGGGAATTGTTAGACTCTTTTCCATTGTCAGTTTGCAAAATAATTAGAGAACCAATAATATAGAAAATGTTTCTAAAATGACTAGATATTTCTTTTGCTGTCTTAGTTTATAATTTAACAGCTGCATACTTTGAAAACGAATCAATGATAACAAGAACCTAAAATATAACAATGGTAATACCCATGAATTTGAATCTTTTAATTCCGAATATCTCCTTAAGCCAATGAGATCGGTTATGTATCTATCACGCGGGTCGCGGGGCTCTTTTTCCTATTGTCATAAACGAAAAAATATCAGGTTTATTGAAGTGGACTTTCGTTTCAGTAATAATTGACGTGTTAACTCTGATTTTGACATTTTGGGTCGACATTATTGACACAACCGAATGTCCTTTCAATTTCCTGCTTCGTTTAATCCATACATACGTCAAGTGAAGATGAATTATACCTGACAAAAAACACAGTTTTTAATAACATTTTCAATCTCATTTCGAGTAAAACCGTAAATTTTTTCTGACAGCTGACTAATCATTCTATTTCTGCCAAAATGATTAGAATCATGTGCCTTCTAAACACAAGGAGAATTATAGATAACCTCAATCATTGTTAGCTTTACTTCTTCCTCTTCTATACAAAAAAATCTGAGTAAGCAATTGTTTTTTCGAATAAATTTTTTTTTCGTCAGAGAATTCAAAATTTTTTGGGTAAATTTTCAATCTATGTTTTTCTCTTTTTCAATCACTTCATCAAGATCCCTAAACTCTGATTTTTAAATTTTTTGAAGATTTGCTTTTGAAAGTACAACGAAACCCATTTTTATATTATTATTTAACCCCGGGAAGACAGGAAAGAGGAATAGTAATCGTCTAATTAAGTGATCCCGGTGTCTGTGGGTCTCCTTTTATCTTTTCCTTGTCTTTATCTCTTCCTGGTCTCGAATTCTTAATCAATGTCCAAAAGGGATGGATTTTTCAAATTTTCTAACACACTTCTTATAGGCAAGATACTCCTCTTCAAGGGGACCTCCGGTAGATCTTGCCATCGTTAGGAAAATGTGGTGTCATAAATAACGTCCTACGTGATTCTTTGGGCAATGGATGGGGCAGCTAGAGTTATATCAAGTGACCTTCGGGAGTCACCATTTCTGGAAGGAGTTCTTGTATGTTTGTTCTGGTCATTCAGAATTAACAAGTTGTCAATCTGTCCAATATTATAGATCCTCTTTGGTCGAATGGTTGGTTTTTATACCATAAGGGGCTTTTTGCATTCAAATCCCCGCAAATTAATATTTTTTCCAATCTTATAAAATCTGCAAGTTTAGGACGATATCCTCTATAACATGAAGACGCAGGAGGTATATATATCGTCATCCGGAAGGATCTCAAACTTATTTTCACTGTGGTTTGTTCTAAAGGATAATCCATGTCCATAATGGCCGATATCTTGTTTGATAGGTCCATACCATTAATCTGATTGCGGATAAAGGTTAGGAGGCCTCTAGCTTTTCCAAGTTTACGGAACACGGAATATCCAGGGAAAGTTGGGGTTGAATCTTTGTGTGTAAGTTTTGACTCCTGAATTAAAGCAATATACACTGAGTTGGACTAAAAAAATCGTCCAAGTTCCATAATCTTTGTTCGAATTCCATCGAGTTGACCTGGACATTAATCAGAGCTGTTCCTGAAATTAATTTGACAACGTCAGAGATAAGTAGAAATGCACGACACCATCCACGTCTCCATGAAGAAGGGATAGGGAGTTTGCGGCTCTTTTTCACATTTATTGTGGAATGCCACCACGTCGTAGGTGAGGCACGCCACATATCTTATAGTGTTTTGAATTTACGTTCCGAGCAGAATTAAAACAGATTTAGACATTACATGTTATTTATTTTATTTTTAAATGTTTTTAATTTATGAATTAACTACGATAAATTATTACGCACTTTATATTATTTTCTTTTGTTGTGCATGTGTTGCAGCTAATTCTTATTTTATTATTTCGTGTTTTTATGTTTAATTTTTACAATATTTTCGTTTTTTATTTGTTTGACTATTAATTAAATTGATTGCTGGTAAAATATCTTGCATAAAATATATTTTGCAAGTGAATTTGTATTCATTTTATCATTTAATTAATATGCATTCATACAAACTTTTTTCAATTTATTTCTTTCTAGTATTTTATTGTTTATTTTGATTTTTCTATTATTTTGATTCTTTTTTACTATTCTGATTTTTTCTAATATTTTGATCTTTTTCTAGTCTTTTTTAATTAATTAAACTTCTGTTTCTGGTCGCTACATTCTCTATTCGCAAATTGATGCTGGTAGGCAAACTCGCCTCTTTCTTTTCCAGGTACTGACAGCCATTGGCGATGTTGAAGACACACTTATTTGGTGATAAATCTCGGCGATGGTTCGCCGACAAATAATATCTAATGATGTGATGGTTCGCCGACAAATAATCCTATTTTTATTATGGAAATTCAAAGAAAAAAAGATCAAAAAGAGTAAATTATCGTTATTCTTGAATCACTTCAGAATTTGAGCATCTATTCAAATACGTTAACATCTTTCTGTAGAAGGATTCGCAATTTTCACTTGTTATTTCGTTGAATTTAGATGTAATTAGGCATCTAAGATCTTTTTCATTCTTGGCTTTACCACGGACTACCAAGTTTTTCCATACTGAAAAAACATTTTCAATATGATTTAAAAATGGACAGTATAGTGGCAAAAATTTCCTGATTAGTTGATACTTCAGTATCATTTTCCAGTCCACGGTAGTGATGAATCCTCGCATTATCCATAATAAAAATAGGATTAGTAATATCTTTCAATAAACATAATGCTTTTATTTCTAGTAAAACGGTTTTGAAATCTTTTCCGTTAACTGCCTTACGGTGCCAGACAACTCGCCTACAGGCGAGTTGTCCTGGAACTCGACAATAACAAGGACGGACAACTCGCTTAGGAAGAAAACAATAAAAATTTTATTCTGTTTTAAAAGAAGTGTACTTAGCAATGATTCTTAAGAAATCATCCGTTTCAAATTCTTGGTAGTGATAACAAATTACTTTCAGTTCTTCTTCCTTTTTAAAGTCAGATTTAGGTAGTTCATATTTTCCGCACTTCGCTTGACACATCCTCACATACTTTTCTTCTTCTAGCACACAAAGTACATTAATTAGATTTGTCAGGTGAGGATGCGCGGTTAGAAAAAAACTATTAAGAACCCGATGCCAAGATTCTAGTACATTTGAAGTTCTTGGAACAGATGATTTGATCCTTTCAAAACATGACCAAAATGAAACATCATAACTTGGCGATTCACCATCAAGTCCGGGAATAAATTGTTTTTTAAAATATTCCAAAAATTCATCTAGCTTTGTATCCTTTTCGGTCATTTCTGCATAATTAAAGCAGATTTTTTCGAATTGGAAAAGAACATCCTTCTCATCAATAAAAGCCAGAGAAAAGCAATCTCTGATAATCTGGTGTTGCCACTCTTTATCTTTGTATTGTACACAAAGTCCCTCGGCTTGGACTTTCCTCCAAATCATCTGCCCAAGATGAAAGTTGCACCCCGACACCCTAGCCGAAGTAAAAACTGCAGCCGAAGAGTTAATTAGCCCCTTTTCAAAGTCCAAAACAATATGTTTGGGTCACTGTCAGTTAGGGTTTTGACCTCATTAAAAAGTGCGTATAGCACTCATGCGTTTTATTCGCCAAAAGCCCGAAAAACAAGGCCAGTAACTACCCAAATATTTGACAAATATCGTCACCAATTGTTGAAAATGATTTGGGACACTTTTAAATGTTCCATCAACAATCCAAATTTTCGACTTTTTTAGAAAACAAAGCTGAAAATCAGAAGCAAAAATGACGTGTCGGTTAACGTCATTGATTCCAGAATCTTTGCGAAAAAACGTTTCACCACGTTTGTTTTTTTTACAGCCATCAGGAATATCAGATCTCGTAACAGCTGTTACTTGCATGCTTCTGTTTCTGACTCGAGTCACAGTCTTAGCCATTGATTGTGTCTTTGGGAGATTCCCTTTGACTTCTGCTGAATAGGCCGCTACTGTATTCACAACAACATTTAGTGGCCTATCCATTGACTCGGCTGCTTTTTTCCGCAGTTCAGCTTTAGCCTCGAGGAGTTTGATTGAGTTATCATCTTCTGGATGATGATTATGCTCTACCCTATCAACGACTTCGCTGTTCTCGTCCAAAATTAACGCCCCCCGACACGTTCGTTTCCGACATCTCCATCTCGTCGTTTTTTCGTCAATGTCCCTATCCTTATTGTAAAGATAGTTGTCCAAAATTACCACCTCACTCTTTCTTTGGCCTAATATCTTTTTAATTGTAGCCATTTATTAGGATTTAATTTAATTAAAAATTTTAACAAAAAGAAGAATTTTAAATTAAATTTTCATAAATAGAACTTTTTCAATTTTTATTTTTACAAAAAACGTCGATTTGAACTATAATAAAATATCAATTGACAATTTTAGAAATAAAGATTTTGTGCTACTTATCGGTCTTGACATTATCAATTATAAAGTTTTTTTATCCCCTACCGCGCTGGGGGCAAATTATAAAATGATGCTTACTTAAGACGGTAAGTCTAACATAGATTGATTTAAAAAACGCTTTTGAAGTGAACAGAAGATGGCATCCCGCGCACCCTTTTTCTTTCCTCTTCTTCCATGTCATCCCGTGTGTGATGACACTGGTGCATCAGTCCTAGCTCGTTTACAAGGAGGTCATACTTGCTCCTTTTCTCCACTTCCACTGTTTGCAAACGGTCTAGGCACGTGATGCCCATCTCCACGATAACAATCTCCCCGGTGACCTTATTGTGGACCACAATCGAAGTGTGTATGGGGTTATCCACGTTAATGCAAACCTTCGAGTTTTCACACCTATTGAACTCGATGGTTTCGCAACTTTCTGGACCGCCTCAAATCATTCTTATTCCAGATCATAAGATGAAGGAACTTCACCACCTCTTTATGACTCCATTTGTAATCATGGTGAAGCATACTCCCACACTTCGTGTCTAATTCGTCAACGCCTTATTTTTACATTGTTTCCGTTGACTATTAAAAAAGTTTCTGTCCTGCAAATATGAGAACAATCCTTCTGATCGGGAGATTTATTTCTATATTTCAGCCACGTTCCATGTGCGGGTTACCCAGGCTGCTAAAGAGAGTCTTGTGAAGGACTTTAAATTTGATCTTTTTAAGTATAATTTCTCTTTATTGCTTGCCAAAACGTGGACGTGATTTTCTCGGAGTTCTCTTCGGACAATAAGGTTTATTTCATTGTACTTACTCGATTCGAGATGGCGTATTCGCTCAACGCATGAAATAAGTTCCGTGCATTGAGGCGAGTTTTGCATAACATTGCCTCCTGCTACGCACACTCTACACTAAACGGGTTTATTACGGCACACAGTAAAAAATTAATGTTTCTCAAACTTTCACGATTGTTACATTTCATATTATCCAGCTTAGAAAACCCGTTTTGCATAAATAGGTTGTTGAAAACTGTAAATTCATGGTCAGTTCTCTTCAGAATCTTGTGATATGTTCCATGAACACATGTTGTTTTCATTTTCTTTGAATCCCCACATCCTTTGGTAAACCAATATACTGTCCACTCTATTATGCATGTATCTTGCTGACATACGGCCAAATGATATATAACCCTATGATCACCACAGCTTCGAAAAGAATGAACCTCAACGAGGACTTTATTTTACCGCCGATGTTAAAATTTGATGCAGCATGCTCTGTCTATTCCTTCAGGGATATATCAGATATATTTGCCATTTTTGTTGTCACTTCTTGGTTGTCATCGGTAAGTTTTTATAGTCGGTTTTATATCTTATACAGTCCGACGGTAGTGATTATTAGCTTGTTGTGACTTTTATCTCCAGTCCCCCGTATGACAGCGCATCAAGCAAGCAAATGTTTATGAGCATCTTTGCAAAGAATGTAGTCTATTTGATTGTACAGCGTGTCCCAAAAAAATGTATACACATAAGAAATAATTGTTAATGTAGTCTTTAATTAAAATTTTACTGTCTCAAAATTATAAATATTATATTTTTATGTAATTTCTATTTGAGTCCCTTCTGATTGTAGTCCATGTCGATTTTGTGTGTAGGTGTGTAACGGAATGCCGTATAACAGGGGGTTTCAAACTCATTTCGCTTTGAGGGCCGCATTTTGTAACAATTTCGCTTCGAGGGCCGCATTCTAATTTTGGTAAGAGCTGCTTCCAGAGGATTCACATCTTTTTTAGATACAATTTTTGATATGTCAGGCTGAGCTATTCGTGTAGTTCCGACTTGTATTAAAGAGGATAAATGTTCATCAGTTAGTCTTGTTCTTTGAGCAGTTTTTGTCATTTTCATAAATGAAAAAAGCTGTTCACACACATATGTCAAACCAAACATAGCAATGATTTTTGTTGCAAACTTTTTAAAGTTTTTAAACTTTCCAGGAAGATATGAAAAGAAAGCAGGTATTCCAACCTCCAAATATTTAGCTTTAAGTATAGAATCTGATTGGATTTCCAATAGTTCCATTTGTAAACTTTCATCTGCATTGGAAACATTAAAAGAGAATGGTGATGGGAATAATGAAAATTGTTGTTCAAAAGACGAAAAATCATTAAATCTTTCTTGAAATTTCTTTAACAACGATTCTAGTTGTCTTTCATACTGAGAAAAATTCATTACATTATGTGCATCAACAGTACTCCTGAGCTCTTTGCACGTAGGAAAATGAAATAAATTTTCATTTAATAGCTGAAACTTCCATAATTTTATTTTCGAAATAAAACACTTGATATGATCTGACAACTGAGTTATGACTTGTCTTTACCTGCAATTCTAAATTAAGGTCGTTCATATGTGTGGTAATATCCACTGCAAATGCCAAATCTTTGTTCCAAGATTGACTTTTCATTCCGTCTGTGTTTTGCCCTTTTATCTCCATAAATAAAATTATTTCCGATCTCAACAAATAAAATCTTTTGACAACTTTGTAAAGTGATAACCAGCGGACTGGAGTATAAAAAGGAATGTCGCTGAACTGATTATTAATATCTGTCAGCAGTTTACTAAACTGCCGATGGTTGAAGGGATGACCTCTGATATAGTTTACTGTTTTCGTGACCAAACTAATGGTATTTTCCTTTTTTAATATTTTTTAGCACAAATATTGCTGATGAATAATACAATAAAAATGAACAAATGATGACCCGGGATTTACCTTTTCTATTTCAGCTCGCAATTTAGCGGCAACGCCAGCATGTCGTCAAACCGTATTTGGAGCACCATCAGTGCATAAACATACAAGCTTCTTCAAATCAAACCCATATTCAAAGAGAATTTGTAGTAGTTTTATAAAGATATCTTTACTTGTAGTAGTATCGTGCATTGGTACTAGTTCGATAAATTCTTCATAAATATTAAAATCTGAATCACACGCTCTTATAAAGATTGCTAATTGTGCAATTCCAACGACGTCGACTGTTTCATCGATTGCAATTGAAAAATATTCGAATTTTAACAAATCAGACTTTAATTGGTGTTTCAAATTCAATGCCATTTCATTAATGTGTTCGGCAACAGTGTTTCTTGTTAATGAAATTTCTTTAAACAAGTGGGCGTCGTCTGGACAAATAATATTCGCTTTTTTTACAAGGCATTGCTTGATGAAATCACCATTACAATATGATTTTTCATTTCTAAACTTTAGAATGATCCAAATCGTAAAATACCAAACAAACGACGATTCATGAAAAAAGCGCCTGTGGTGTAGGGGTATCATGTTCGCTTGCCATGCGAGCGACCCGGGTTCGATTCCCGGCAGGCGCATTTTTATTTATTGAAACTGCTTAAAATTCTTACCTTTGTTATTTACGTTTAACCCGTTGTTGTTTTTTTGACAGTTAATTATTTGGGAGTCAATACATATTATGAAGTTAGGATTCTCCAGTGGCCGCACTGCAAATAGCAAACGAGTTACCTCTCAAGATGCTGCTTTCCTTGTTATCATTAGTTTTCTTTCAGCTTTTCAATGACCGGAAGAATCCTTTTCCACTTGGCCCCAATTATGCCGCTCGTCTCCTTTTTGTTATTTAAGTGCTATTGTGATTTTTAAATAGAATTTACTATTATCCATTAAATATGATCAACCGCTGACATAGTATAGTATGAAATTATCGGTGGCTAACGGCCATATTTCAGAAGTACAAGACTCTTTGAGAATTGTGCTTTTCCTGCTGGCTTATACGAGTCTCGTTAAGGAATGAGGAGACACTATTCGGATAAATTTTCCACCAGGATTAATACTCCTTAGGAGGACTCTCTTTCGCCAGTTCTCCTTGCAATCTATTTGAAATATATATAATCTATTTGAAAGCCGCGTTAAAGGACGTTAGAAAAGAATTGCATAACTTAAATAGTCATTTTGTGGAACGAATATTCGCTGACTACAACAATTTTGGGATCACATTAAACAAACGCCCCCAAATTTACAAATATTAAACAAACGCCCCCAAATTTACACATATTAAACAAACGCCCTAAATTTATACATGTCAAACATTCGACGAAAACATTAAAATAATGTAAAACTAAAAATCAAATTTATAAATAAACACTATACTTTAGAAACAAGTTTATTAAACAACATAATAATTTTTCAAAAGCTCCATTAACTTTTAAAAAGGATCACCAATTACGTTGTCACGCCACATAAATTCGTTTAGGTAGTCTTGTAAAAATTCTTTTTTGACACCATGTTGGTGTCAAAGGTGTCAAAGGTGTCAAAGGTGAACTCTCAAGTACTCCCAGATACTTATATCATAGATTTAACAAGTTCCACCTTTGACACCAACATGGGAAAAATTATAATATAATTTTTTATAACATCAAATATAACACATATTAAACAAACGCCCCTGAGGGCGTTTGTTTTATGTGATCCCAATTTTGTATCTAGGGATTTGGAAATTCCGGCATTTTTCCTATTTTACAGAAAAAATCCTTGTAGAACAATTTCTTTTTTCCCTTACAATTGACGAACTGAATTAATAAAGATTGATGACATTAAATGTTATTTATTTTATTTTTTAAATGTTTTTAATTTATCGAATTAACTACAATAAATTATTACGCACGTTATATTATTTTCTTTTGTTGTGCATGTATGCAGTTAATTCTTATTTTATTTTTTCATGCTTTTATGTTTTAATTTTATAATTTTTGTGTTTTTTTATTTGTTTGACTATTAATTAAATTGATTACTGGTAAAATATCTTGCATAAAGTATATTTTGCAAGTGAATTTGTATTCATTTTATCAATTAATTAATATGCATTCATAAAGACTTTTTTAAATTTATTTCTTTCTAGTATTTTATTGTTTATCTTGATTTTTTTATTATTTTGTCACATGCACAACGCGCCCTACGCCCTGAGCGCACATTATTGATTCGCTAATAAATAATGATTGATAACCATATGGGTGTATATAATTATACAAAAGATCAGCACCAGATGAAAAAATCTGCCAAAACTTTTATACTGAAATAATAAAATATAATATGAGGTTAAAATTAGCTTATAAATTTAATATTGTAATTATTTTTAATTTTATTATCTATTATCTGTTTTTATGTCATTTAATAAATTTTACAAAAAACTCAAATACAAAAAAGATGATTCGTTATGCTACTGGAACTTGAATTTTTATTAAGTTCTTACCTTTTTTACAAAAAGTTTCACACTGCGATATCGGTGTTTAACTCTCAAATTGAAACAAATTTTTAATAAAAATTCAAAAAATTAATTAATTTTCTTTTTAAGCCGATGAATTTGAATTTTATCTTTTGAGCCATCTTTTTTCTCAATCTCAGCATAGTTATTTGAAAAAATCTGAACCATTTTAACCGGAGAACCATATGGACTTTCAAATTTATTTAATTTTAGTGAAGGATTCGTTCCAAAATCCTTTTTTATTCGGACCTATATTTATAAATTTTTATAGAAAACCATATCTCCCAATTTAAAATCATTTTTATTTCGATGAACAGACATTTTTTTATTCATTCTACGATAATAAGGTGAGTTGATATCGATTGGTCTGAAATTTATTTTAAATTTCGACGATTTAATGTTATTAGACGTTTTTAAACTTGTTTCATCAAAAAATTTGACGATTATTTAATACCTTGGGTTGCACAAATTTTGCTAAACTCTTCTTCGAATTGTTGGAATCGTTCATGTTCGGCATTTTCTAAATCAATTTTTTCATCTACTTAATTTGATTTTTAAAAGAAAATATAGGTTAATTAAGGTTGCTTAAGAGCAGAAAGGATAGCGTGGCTATTACCCCTGACAACGGTTGTTGAAAGGCGTTGAAACAGCCATTCGGTCTCCCTTCTATCTTTCGTCTGAACCGAGATCAGGGATCCAAGTTTCCTAATGAAAGAGATTGATTCCGGACCGAAGACTCCAGATGACTCCACAATAATCGGTTGCACTATGAACCTGTCCTTGAGCTCTGAATATTTTAATTTTTATCAATTTCTATTTACACGCTATCCTAGGGTCATACTAATTAATTAAAACTTTATTTGGTCAAAAAAAAAAAATTAATAAATTATTTTAATTTAAAAAAAAATTTCTAAATTATGACCAAAAATAAATACCTCTTGATTCACTAAAAGGATATTCTGGAACTATTGCATTAAATCCTGGAATTCCCCTGAATCTCATAAAGGGAGTTTCACCTATTTTTACAGAATAGTTTAAAACCCGTAGAAGAATGAGTAGAGAGGTTTTACCAGATAACTGCATCTCCAATACAGTTAATCCACTTTTTGGTACTATCCTCAGATAACATTTTCGAGATTTTGCGCGTAATCGTTTGGTTGAAGCGCTCAGTGATCCCTTGACTGCGTGGATTGTTAGGCCTTCCGTGAATTTGGAGAATGTTGTATTTTCCACACAAGTCAGTAAGGTAAGAATTCTTGAACTCTGTCCCATTATCTGTTTGTAGATATAGACATGGTCCATGCTCGATAAATATATCTTGAATATTTTTTAAAACCTCGAGTCCAGATTTATTTTTTAGCTTTCTTGTGAATCCATATTTGCTGTATACATCAATACAAGTTAACAGGCATGAAAAAGAATCATTGGAACTCGAAAATCTAAAATAATCAGAAAAAGCACCTTTTAAGATCGATTAAATCCATTTGAAACCTTTCATTTGGTTTATTAGCAAAAACGTGAAATTCTGTATCATGGTCCTTTAAAGGTCCAGAAAAGCGGCAAATGTCACAGTTGATAACAACATCACGGACGATTTCACGTTTAATAAAAAAAATCTTTGCCTACACAATCTCTCAAGTTCATTTTGACAGGAATGGCTAACTTCGTGAATTCCTTGACAAAGTTTTCTCATTTTTTCATGATCATCAGAAGTAATAACTAATTTGTGACTCCCGTTTTCAACACGATAATAAAGGCATCATTTAATAGTATAAAAGATTTTGACTTGGTCAAAAGCCTTCTTTCCTGATATCTATTTCTTGTCTTTACATCGATCCCTTGGAGAATCGACTTGATTTGATCATATTCATTGTTATTTCTTATATAACTTCTTTTGTTTTGGAAAACCAAACGTGAACAATATTTTTAAAGTGCCATTTGTGTCATTATATTCAATAATTTCGAAAAAATTTATAAAAATTACAATATGACTAATCGATAATGTGCGCTCGGGGCGTAGTGCGCGTTGTGCATGCGACATACAGTCAAACCCCGTTTACTCGCCAAATTTGGGATCAAGCAAAAAATAGCGAGTAACTGAATTTGGCGAGTAACTGATTAATCAATATCAAATTTTAATCAAATTTTGTATTCACAAAATTAAAAATAATTAAATTAAATAATAAAAAAATCATTATTTCGAAAATAAAGAGTCAAATTACGAATTTAGACTAAAATAATCGTTCAATGTTGTTTTTTTATTAAACATCGTATCTTCGATTAATTGATTGATCATTTGAATTGCGTTAATATTAAAAGTATCGTCTTGAGTATAGTACTTTTTTATATTATGCAACATTTTAAACGCATCTTCATGATTTATTTCATTCGCAGGTGTTTTCTCTTCAAAAATACCACGTGTTTGTTTCTCATTTACGTCATCATCGTTTTCGAGGGATTCTTCCACTTCGTCTATTTCAGTGTACGTGTAATCAAGAAAATCTGATTGTTCCATTGGATCCAAAATATTCAATTGCTTTATTGTCTCCTCATATTTCTCAATCGTATAGTTAGAAGATTGAATTTGCTTTTCACATGGAATCCACTTAGCATGCCTGAAACAATTTTTGATAGCTTTTATTTATTATTAGATCGTTTAGGCATCTTCTGGAAATTTTTTTCTTCAAAATAATCGAGAAAATTGAGGCAATTCGATTTAAGCTAAGAGCCTTATTTTCATCAATGAAATTTAAAATTCTTTGCTTTTCCTCAAAAGATAACCGAGTACACTTCCGCATGGTTAATAAATGTGGAAATTATTTTATTGTTTTAAATTAAACCATTTTATTTCAAATTAAAAAATTAAAAATAGTGGCGAGTAACTGAAACTGGCGAGTAACTGAATTCTTCTTATAAAATTTGATTTTTCGTTAAAAAAGTGGCGACTAACTGAGGTGGCGAGTAAGTGGGGTGGCGACTAACCGGGGTTTGACTGTATTTTGATTCTTTTCTAGTCCAAGCAGGCGCCAATTTTTTTAAATTAAAGAAAATTTAAAAAATCCAAATTTTTTAAAGTAAAATTCAATTTTCATTTTTTAAGTATCACTATATTTTCTTTGTAACGTCTTATAGATGAGATTAGTAAGACATCATGCTCGTTTTCAATATTTTTTAATAAATCTTTTTCAATTGTAGTTAATCTGGCCACAGTGTCATTTTTGTTAATTTCTTCTTCATCATTTATATTTTCATTATTTTCATCTTCAATGTTTCCGCAATTTTCCATCTCTTCTATTGTGTCATTTTCTGCATATTCATATGCAAGAAATTCTATAATATCTAACGCAGGGGGTCTCAACCTTTTTAGTTCAAGGGCCAAATCGATAATTAAGATTAGTATCGCGGGCCGAAAAAAAATATTTTTATATTTTCCAAGCCGGTAACTCCCTTGCAATCCAAAGTGCAGTCACTGCTGATGCGTAATGAGTTTTTGGATTCTTTTTTTTTTAATTTCCATTTCCTTTATAAAGAAATACACGCTAAAAAAATTTACAAAAGGCGTTGTAACTAAAAAGAAAGTATTATTTGTTTATTAAGTTTTTAAAATCCGGAATAAGTGAAGTCGAAGAAGTTCGTAAAAGCTGACCAAGTGATTATTCGTGAGTTTTTTACGATATTTATTTTTTTTATTTGAATCATTTTACTAAATATTGATTTGCATAAATATGTAGATCCAAACATTGATATATTCATATATGCATTGTGTGTTATATTTTTGAATTTGTCTTGAGGAATTAATTCGTAAAAATTAATAATGGACGCATTTTTGAACAATGCCGCTAGTTCTCTATCATGTTGTAAATCAGTGAATCTCAACCTTTTTTTGGTGTACCAAATGAAACGTCGGTGTACCATAAAAACGTCAACGAAGTTATTTTGTGTACCAAAGAAACAAAGACTTATTTAATTAATTTTATTGGCTTAAATTCTTTTTTTAACTATTTAATGAGAGCCTTGGTTTTCATGCATTTTAATTAGTTCCTGAATATCAGGGTCCAAGCGTGTTAAAGATAATCTGACATCTCCTCGCGAGCAAATATCAAGCTCGTTACGTTCACCGCTTAATATTCTGTTTATTACGCTGAATCGTCATTCCACAAAATAAGTTGTTGGAAAACATAATGAAATTTTAATTATTTGTTCCCAAATCTTTGGAAATTTGTCTTTAAATTCCTTTTTTCGCCAAAAGGTAGGAAAATCCTGGCTTTCAAACAAAATCTTGTAAGAATAATTATATTTAATTTCTATAAAAAATAATATGATAAAAAATACCAATAAATTCATCTTGCAAATCCAATTGTTTACACTGGAAGATTTGTTTTCACTGGAAGCCATATTTTGCAGTTTTCCTAAATTCGGCAAAGGCAGATGCAGATCCAGGACGAGAAGCGGAGTCAACCAACGATGATGAGGAAAATGAGTCTACGCAGTTAAAATTTCACACGAGTGCCATTCCCTCCCTGAGCGGGAATAAAGTCGACCCGTCAGGGCGTTTTCCGTCCCCACGGTCTAGTCCTATCGGTTCTAACATTGAGGGGAATCCAGCGGCGTTAATCGCGCGCTTCACTACGTCATTCAATGAGGCGTGCCTGGGGATCCTGCCGGCACTGAGGCCACAAGAGAGAGGGTGTAAACCTCTCCTGTCAATAAGTTGTTCACATCTGCAATGGTGCGGCTGACAAATCTCTATGCCAAGCCGTAAACAGATTCCGATGCGGACCGATTCGTCGTCCATGAACATGCCCGGTGACGAGATCGGTAACGCATTCAGCCAATCGCCCGAATGCAGTTGACAGGCACAATTAATGCTTGCCAACTGAAACTGATCGGCGTGTGACCGGATATCTTCAATTATGTGAGAACAATATGCGTACCTGGGGATTCTGCCGGCACTGAGGCGAAAAGAGAGAAGGTGTAAACCTCTCCTGTCAAAGTTTATTTTAACCTTAAGAATAAATAATTAAATTTTAACATTATCTGATTATTTTTATTCAACAAATAATTTAGTTAGTATTATGTTTATGATATATCTGGCGGATTCACCGTACATACAGAAAGTGTGTGGGGTCACGGTCTGAACATCGGGAAAAGATGGCTCGACTGTTGAGAAGTGTCGGAATCACCTGAACACGTTAGTTAATGGTTAAGACGGTGATTCTGTTTTGGCTTAATTAATAATAATAATAATAATTGTTTCCCCGGATAATGGCGATCGAGAACCGTTGCATTAGCTAGTCCGCCTCCCGAGGATTATGGGTGCGCATTGAGATTTTGGCTCCGAGCTTGCGAAGGAACTTTCGGCACCACGGAAAACTCCTTTGAAAGGGCAGAATATTTTGATAGCTTTAGATCTTCAGCCTTCTTAGCTCCAGAACACACGAAGTTAAATGAGAAGCAGAAAAGGTGTCCCAGCAGGTTGCATCCCATACGAGGCCCTTTCCGCCTTCAAAGAGGAAAAAGGTCATCCCGTCAGGACGTTTCCCGTCGCTGCGGTCAAGACCCGGTGGTTCGCGGACCAAAGGAAATCCCGCCGAGTCGAGGGCCCTCCGTATGATGTCGTTCATAGCAGAGTGCCTCGGGAAACGTCCGGCACTCCTCCTGCACGATAAAGGGTGCAGATCGAAAGGGTCAACAGTGCAGTCACAGCGGCACGTGTGCGGGACACATTGGCTTAGTCCGAGGCGCAGAGAGACTCCGATCCTTACCGCTTCATCGTCAAGGAGAGTGCCAGATGGGGCGTTCGGGAATGCACAAAGCCAAGCTCCGCTAGCCGGGGATGCTGCCGACAGAAGGCAAACGCGGCGGTGCTGGTTGGACGACTCGAGCAGCAGATTGAAAGTTTTCTTGCATCTAATTCGGTCCCAGGCTCGTTGAGACATTCGATCTTCCGGAAAGTCAAGACCTTGTTCCTCCAGATTTTGCTGAAATGAGCCACATTTGTGTCCAAGGAAAATTCAGAAAAGGAGCGTAGAATTTCCATGACAAGTGTGTGGTTAGTTACTCTAGAGGGGCCGCATTTGAGAACCGCTGATCTAACGAATCAAAAATATTGAGGTAAATTGTGTATCTTACTATCTTTGAGCAGAAAATATTTTTTCAAAGAATGTTGTTGATTGTTTTTCAAGAAATTTTTTTATTATACAAAAAAGAAAATCCGGTAGATCTAGCTATCGTTAAGAAGATGAGCTGTCTTTCTGTAAGATGGTCCATTAATTTTTGACGTTAAGTGTATTTCTCAATTCTGAAGTCGGCGTCATTTTATCACGTTTCAGTAAAATAAATCAGTAAATCTTATTATTGATTTATCAACTACAAAAATAATTAATTTAATTAAGCACTGCAAGTTCTGATACCATATGCAATTACTTTGCTATGCGAATCTAGATTTTCATCTCTACTATATTCCGACATAACTTTGGTAAAAAATATCAAATTTTCTCAAAGGGAATTCACATATGAAAACGGTCTAAAAAATTGTCAAAATAGTACATTCATGAGGGTGTGCGGCCGAGAGCAGCCACGCGAGCCGGTGTTAGTCTGGCTGTGGTTTCAACTTCTTGAACGAGTTTCACGCCACATACGTGGCCCGCACATTTCAGACGAAAGGGGTAGGTTGGCATCGGTACAGAAATTCGGTAAAATGTCAGCTGGTAAGTCCAATGAGAGTTCGTTGTAGGAGAGTATAATCTCATTGGCCAGATAAAGGCTGCTACAGATCGGAGAAAAATATCCTTGCGAGGCCAGGTTCTTTGGCGAGCGAAATCCAATACCTCCAAACCTGCTGGGAAGTTTCCCTTTCTCCATCCAATGTCGTCAAATTTTCCGTGAATTTGTTTGATTTTAAAATCAAAACAAATTTTCTTTATTTCCTGATTCTTAAACTCAGATCCATTATCTGACTGGAGAATTTGACATGGGCCGTTTAAATAAAATAATGATTTTAAACTTTCCGATACTTCTTTGCCTGACTTATTATAAAGAGGCCTGGGGAAGGCAAATCTATAATGATTCTTTTAACTAACCAACCTGCTATAGACATAAATGACCGCTAAAATGCATTTAAAATCATGATTAACAGTTGAAAATCTTTTTAAGTCTATAAGATCTATCTGAAACCGTTCATTAGGACAGGAAGCAAAAACATGGTGATTTATATCTCCAATCTACAATAAAAAATGCTTAACCTTTTAAAGGACGTGAAAATTTATAGACTTGACAATTTCTATTCCTATTCATTCTTCTATAATATGAAGACTGCAAATTCATCCTTTCAAAATTAAACTGGTACTCATCATCTTTACTAATAAATAAGAATAAAAAACCTTTATTATAAATGTCGGGATTTTTTACAACTTCCAATTCTTCCATATCAAAACTTTTTGGATTTTCCTCAACACCTAATTCAACAACAGTGTTAAATCCATGAATACCACGATATCTTTGGAATGGACTAACGCCTAAAAATAACAAATCCAATTTACAAGTGGATCAATGAGCTCTCTGATTGTACAAAAACACAGCATTTCAAATGTGTTTTATCCGCTCTTTTTTATCATCCGAAGCCATCAATTTGGATAAAATCCTTGTGATTGTTTGATTAAATCTTTCAACTATCGCCTGACTCTGACTTTGTTAGGCATCAGAACAACGTGATTAGTGAAATAGTTTATTTAGTTTATAGTATGCCAACAAAAATTGGTGTAGATCTTAAATAAGAGTAAAAACTCATAATAATTCAAGAAAGTATTTAACAAATGGGAGTTTAAAATCACTCATGTCAGATGATTTTATGATTTAAAATACAACATTTTCATTAATCGTAAATCTACAATACTTTTCATTGATTATTGTAAAATGCTCGATTTTTTACAAGTCTAGTCTGCCTAAAAAAATCTTCCCAAAATATATTTTCCAGTAATCTTTAAAAATTTGATACTCAAGTCACAAATACTATTCGAGGAAGAGCTTTGAATCATAAATTGTTCAAAACATTATGTATTGATTATGATGCTGACGCCACTGTTCTTTTGTATCATACTGATGTTAGATGGCTTTAAAGAGGTCGTGCCTTAACAAGATTTTATATTCTCAGACTTGAAATCAAGCAATTTTTATTTGAAAAAAACTCTGAACTATTTGACTGTTTCAAATCTCCTGATTTTGTTATTTTTGTGGCATATTTGGCTGACATTTTCAATCACCTTAACAAGTTGAATTTTTTAATTCAAGGGAAAGGCATAAGCATTATTAATGCTTCTGACAATATAAATCCCTTCAGGAATAAACTTTTGTTATAGACTCGCCGTATCCAAGACAATAATTTTGCCATTTTTCCAACGTTGGATAAAGTTGCTAGTGATTCTGATACCTGGATCGTTAATCCATTTGTTTTCAAAATGGAAAAGATGCATGATAGAAACGAAGTTAAAGACGATTTGATTGAATTGCAAGCATCAACATAACAGAAAATGTTGTACAACTCAAACTCTTTGGAAGTTTTTTGATGCGGTTTGCAAGAAGTGTTCCCGAAACTTCAAAGAAAGCACTGCAAGTTCTGATACCATATGCAACAACTTTGCTATGTGAATCTGGATTTTCATCTCTACTATATATTACATTCCGACATAACTTTGGCAAAAAAATATCAAATTTTCTCAAAGGGAATTCACATATGAAAACGGTCTAAAAAATTGTCAAAAATAGAAGTACATTCAACTGAAAATGATTATAAAGAATAATGAAAAGGCGTTCTTTTAAACTCAGTTATCTTTAGGTTTTAAATTATAATTATTTATTTGTTAAATTCTTTCAATGTTTTTATTCAAATTTTTAAAATATTAAATGTTAATTAGACATAAAAGGATATTTTTAAAGCGATAATAAATTTATCCAGTTATTAAATTTCTTAAATTGTTTTATGAACTAAGCAAAATAGCCCAAATTGGTCCAATTACCTTAAAATATAGTATTTTTTGTGTCTGTTCTGCAGGCTATTTTACTTTTTTACTTTCTTTTTTAAAAGGCCTTCGACTCGGTGTGGCACGACGGCCTCCGGAGCTCCCTCGCCACGTGTGGGGTTTCTCCGTGTCTAAGGCGCTGCCTGTCGGGGTTCCTTGAATCTCGCGGACAGGTCGTGCGGCATCAGGGGTTCTTTTCTAAAGTCAGAACAGTCCTTCGCGGGGTCCCTCAGGGCTCTGTGCTGAGTCCCACGCTTTTTAATTTCTTTATGGCATCTGCGCCCATGCCAGTCAATGCTCGTACTGAAATGGTAATTTATGCAGACGACATCATCCTCTGGGATCACTCGATGAAACCTGAGTATGCATGCCGTAGGCTACAGGTTGCTGTGGATGGACTTGTAAACTGGTGTGGGAGTAGGGGTCTAAAGATGCGTGCGGATAAGTGCAGTGTTCTCAAAGTCTGTAAAAGGACGAGGGGTTACACTAATTACGCCCCTAGGTTATTGCTGAACGGGTCAGCAATTGCTGCAGTTGATCGGATGACTTATTTGGGCGTGCTCTTTAAGCCGTCCGGTAAGTTTGATGATCACATTGCACGTACGAAAATGCGTTCAATGCAGCGATTAGGCGCGTTGCGTGCTTTCCGGCTGGGAGAGGTGCTTGGCTACGTGTGTTTAACGCCATGGTGTTACCCGTGTTGACCTATGGCGTACATGCCTGGCACTTTTGTGAGGAGCGAGAGAAGTACGTTGACGCGCTCAAGAAAGTCAGAAGACGAGCCATCCGGCTAGCCCATGGCTTAGGATGGCGAGTGGAGCTCACAGACACCCAGGAATTGTCCCTCAAAGGCCTCCCTGAGGTCTTAGAAAAGATAATGTCTGGGTGGCAGGTAAGACGGTAAGTCTTAGTTTGCGGCTGAGAGGCGAGCGTGTGTGCGGGACTGAAAAGGCAGAAATGCCGAAGGTCTTAATTATACCCTCACTAACAGCCTTTTATTTTAAAATAAAAAATTCCTTTCCAAAATTGGTCCAATTATCTTAAAATATACTATTTTTTGTGTCTGTTCTGCAGGCTTTTTCACTTTTTTTGATTACTGTTATTTAAAAAGATGCGATCATTTAAAGACTCCTTAATTCGTCGGGATTTCGTTCGGTCCTCAAACCATGACGGGAAACGTCCTGACGGATGACCTTATTTCTTTTTAAAATCGGAAAAGTTATCGTATGGGACGCAACCTGTTGGGATACATTTTTTGCTTCACAGCTAACTTCCTCTGCTCTGGAGGCTAAATCTGCTGCTAAGAAGGCTGAAGATTTAAACCTAACCAAATGTTCTGCCCTTACGGATGATTTTTTCGTGATGCCGATAGCGGTGGAGACGTCGGGTCCTCTTGGTCTAAAGACGGAAAACTTCCTCCGCAAGCCTGGGGACAAAATCTTCATGGGAGGTGAACTAATAAATAAATTGTAGCGTGCAAGCATGGTCGTTTTTCCTGTGATGCGCAAAAATGACAATCTTAAAGCAGAAAAAAGGGGTGCAAAGCCATCCCGAACAGAAGGGGATGTGGTAGAACCTGCTCAGGTAGCCCATGAGGACGGCTGGCGTACCGTTGGGAAACCTAAACGAGTCGCTTGCCGTCCAATTTCTAACAACTTAGGTTCTCGCAATTCGTCTTCGGAGATGGATCCGCCGTCGAAGAAGACCGCTCGCGCCGGGGGTAGAATTACCTTTGGCGTTGTAGCACGACTAGAGGTCTTTCCCACCTGTGGAAAGGCCTCAGTCGTTAAAATCTTAGGGATCTTGGACTCGATACAGCCGTCTAAGCGGTATCGAGTCCTGAAGAGGGAGCCCACCCAATTCCTGCTTGGGTGGGAGAAGTCTGAGGACTTTTTCAGTTTCGAAAGGGAGCTGGAAAAGTCCATCCCGTTCGGTCCTGGCATGCATCGGCTTGTCAGGTTCGAACGCAAGGTAGGGCAGGTAAGAGTCCTCCTCCTTGGGGTCCCCCGGGACTTTGAGGATAACGACCTTTTAGAGCACCTGCAGCGGGAGTACCCCAGTACCTCTGCCATTGCACGCTTCAAGCAAGGTTACCGGCCTCTTGAAGTGGTGGAGGTTACGCTGGGATCTCCTGCGGAAGCCGAGCGCCTCATACTGCTGGGTACGAGGGTCGGCTACGTTAGGCTTCGTGCTGTCCGGCCCCGCCCGAAAGCCACCCAATGCTTTCGGTGTCAGGGCTTCGGGCACATAAGCACGAGGTGTCCTGAGAAGGCGAAGTGCTTGACCTGCGGTGGCGAGCATGGTCGCAAGGCATTCCCCTCGCCACCTACGAAGAGGTACTGTGTCAACTGCGGTAAGTTGGAACACAGTGCCAACTTCAAAGGTTGCCCCAAGTTCAAGGAGGCAACGCGAAAGGTAGGTGCGGGTGTAATCTCGAAGGTAAGTCGCGCGGCTAGCGTCGCAGTTAGTGGGCCACAACCTGGCAAGCGGGCAAAGCAGTCCAAACCACCCAAGACTGCTTCGGTGGCGAGGCCTGTGAAGCCTGCAAGCCACATTGCGAGCGGGTCGGTACCACCTTCGCCGACAAAGTCGGCTGAGCCGCTAATAACATCCGAGTCAGTTCGGATGCCGAAGCGTGCTAAGCCTTCCGAGTGGGCTACAGGTGATACCGCCCAGCAAAACCTAGGGGGGAAAAGGCGTCCTCCATACGTGGAAATGCCACCGCACTCCCCCCCTGGTGAGCGTGCTTCCCAGGACACCATTAGTCCTGAGGTGCAGTTGTGTGTGCGCCTACTAAAATTATGTAGGGCGACAAAGTGCAGTGTAGCAGATATGCTACATTGCAACATGGCTGAGGCCAAGAAGATCCTTGGCGAGGAACCGATATGATGCTCAACATTATATCGGTGAACGCGCGCTCCTTGTCCGGTAAAGGAGACGCCGTTCAGAGGATGTTGGCCACCACGAGTGCGGACATTCTGGTGGTCAACGAAACGAAGGTAAAGGGGGGTCCGTACGTAGTTGATGGCTACAACTGTTGTCACATACCCTGGAAACAGGGGTCAATATGTGGCACGGGAACGAGCCTCTTCTACAAGCCGTACCTCGCTTTGCAAAGTTCAGGTTTATGTTCTTGTAGCCTATGCGAATTCCTTCAAGTAAGGATTCGTATAGGTAACCTTACATTTTACCTAGGGGCGATGTATTCGAAGAACTTTACGGCGTGTTCCTGGCACGTACGGGAGTTCTTTGGAAAGCATCCGAAGGCGATGGTTGTTGGAGACCTGAATGCCAAGCACATAGAGCTTGGTTTCAGGGTAACCAACGCGCATGGTTTGGCTCTGAAGACGCTGGTTGAAGACCTCGGGCTGGAAATCCGGACTTCAAGTGAGCCAAACCACATCGATTCGCGAGGCGGACTAGACTGGCTAGGGCTTGCTCTGGTCAGTCCTGGAATGCTAAATTGGGTTAGTAAAACAATTTTATTGCCCGATATTGGAAGCGACCATCTGCCTCTATTGCACGAACTCCGCGAGCCAGTCCCTCAAAGGGTTCCGGGATACTTCGACCTCCGGTCGGGTTCTTGGGCCAACCTGGAGAGGTTCATGGCCAGCAGGTTGCCCTCACTTCTGGTGGGGAATACCTGTGCCAATATACGTGAGTTGGAGGCGTTAGATAATGGAATCAATGCTGCCCTGACTAATTATATGCGAGATAATTTCAAACAGAACTCAGTGCAGGGTAAGTCACATTCCACGCTCCCATACCGGGTCTTAAATAAAATTAAGTTTAAGCGCCGGCTATCCAGACTACGGGACAAATGCGTTTACGAGGAAAACCGTGTTTGGTTTCGTGGCTGGATTAGCCGGCTTCAGAGGGGGATCAGAAGAGAAATCCGCGAACTTGAAAGTTCACGGTGGGAGCGAGCCTGCAGACGCGTAGACGCTCGCTTCCCGGACTTCTAGAAACAGTTGAAGAGCCTGTCGGGGAGAGGGGTAGCCAATTCAGTGCGCCATAAACGCTCTGATGGAACCCTCGTTTCGGACCCGGTTGAGGTGGCTGAAATATTTTCGACCCACCTCGATAACATCTCTGGAAGTGACGGAAGTCAGTTCGTGGAGACATCGTCCTTTGATACTGTCCAGCAGATATTGTCGTGGGACAAGCGCTGCCAGCTGGGCATATCAAGGAACGATGCAGGCGATATTTCCGAAGCGGAGATTCTGGCAGCGATCTCCCGAAGTAAGAACACTGCGGCGGGTCTGGATCGGATCCCTATGGCCATCTTTAAGAAGGCCCCGCCGTTGTTGATCACCGCCTTACAAGTCTTGTTTAGCGGGAGCTTGCGACTTGGGATGATTCCCTCTAGATGGAAAGTGGCTGAGGTAATCCTTATTGAAAAACCCAGGATGCCACATGATGTCCCTGGGGGATACAGACCTATTTCCTTGCTTCCCGCTGTATCTAAAATTTTAGAAAGGATCGTGCACCGAAGGCTCCTGGAGGAGCTGACGGTGGTTGATGCCCTCCCTGAGTTCCAATGGGGCTTCAGGGAGGGTCGTTCGTGTGGAGACTGCCTATGGAAGGTGTCTTCTGAGATGAAGTGCGCCCTCCAGAAGAAGGAATGCGGTATGCTAGTTAGTCTTGACATTGAAAAGGCCTTCGACTCGGTGTGGCACGACGGCCTCCGGGGCTCCCTCGCCACGTGTGGGGTTTCTCCGTGTCTAAGGCGCTGGCTGTCGGGGTTCCTTGAATCTCGCGGACAGGTCGTGCGGCATCAGGGGGTCTTTTCTAAAGTCAGAACAGTCCTTCGCGGGGTCCCTCAGGGCCCTGTGCTGAGTCCCACGCTTTTTAATGTCTTTACGGCATCTGCGCCCATGCCAGTCAATGCTCGTACTGAAATGGTAATTTATGCAGACGACATCATCCTCTGGGATCACTCGATGAAACCTGAGTGTGCGTGCCGTAGGCTACAGGTTGCTGTGGATGGACTTGTAAACTGGTGTGGGAGTAGGGGTCTAAAGATGCGTGCGGATAAGTGCAGTGTTCTCATAGTCTGTAAAAGGACGAGGGGTTACACTAATTACGCCCCTAGGTTATTGCTGAACGGGTCAGCAATTGCTGCAGTTGATCGGATGACTTATTTGGGCGTGCTCTTTAAGCCGTCCGGTAAGTTTGATGATCACATTGCACGTACGAAAATGCGTGCAATGCAGCGATTAGGCGCGTTGCGTGCTTTCCGGCTGCGGAGAGGTGCTTGCCTACGTGTGTTTAACGCCATGGTGTTACCCGTGTTGACCTATGGCGTACATGCCTGGCACTTCTGTGAGGACCGAGAGAAGTACGTTGACGCGCTCAAGAAAGTCAGAAGACGAGCCATCCGGCTAGCCCATGGCTTAGGATGGCGAGTGGAGCTCACAGACACCCAGGAATTGTCCCTCAAAGGCCTCCCTGAGGTCTTAGAAAAGATAATGTCTGGGTGGCAGGTAAGACGGTAAGTCTTAGTTTGCGGCTGAGAGGCGAGCGTGTGTGCGGGACTGAAAAGGCAGAAATGCCGAAGGTCTTAATTATACCCTCACTAACAGCCTTTTATTTTAAAATAAAAAATTCCTTTCCAAAATTGGTCCAATTATCTTAAAATATACTATTTTTTGTGTCTGTTCTGCAGGCTTTTTCACTTTTTTTGATTACTGTTATTTAAAAAGATGCGATCATTTAAAGACTCCTTAATTCGTCGGGATTTCGTTCGGTCCTCAAACCATGACGGGAAACGTCCTGACGGATGACCTTATTTCTTTTTAAAATCGGAAAAGTTATCGTATGGGACGCAACCTGTTGGGATACATTTTTTGCTTCACAGCTAACTTCCTCTGCTCTGGAGGCTAAATCTGCTGCTAAGAAGGCTGAAGATTTAAACCTAACCAAATGTTCTGCCCTTACGGATGATTTTTTCGTGATGCCGATAGCGGTGGAGACGTCGGGTCCTCTTGGTCTAAAGACGGAAAACTTCCTCCGCAAGCCTGGGGACAAAATCTTCATGGGAGGTGAACTAATAAATAAATTGTAGCGTGCAAGCATGGTCGTTTTTCCTGTGATGCGCAAAAATGACAATCTTAAAGCAGAAAAAAGGGGTGCAAAGCCATCCCGAACAGAAGGGGATGTGGTAGAACCTGCTCAGGTAGCCCATGAGGACGGCTGGCGTACCGTTGGGAAACCTAAACGAGTCGCTTGCCGTCCAATTTCTAACAACTTAGGTTCTCGCAATTCGTCTTCGGAGATGGATCCGCCGTCGAAGAAGACCGCTCGCGCCGGGGGTAGAATTACCTTTGGCGTTGTAGCACGACTAGAGGTCTTTCCCACCTGTGGAAAGGCCTCAGTCGTTAAAATCTTAGGGATCTTGGACTCGATACAGCCGTCTAAGCGGTATCGAGTCCTGAAGAGGGAGCCCACCCAATTCCTGCTTGGGTGGGAGAAGTCTGAGAACTTTTGCAGCTTTGAAGGGGAGCTGGAAAAGTCCATCCCGTTCGGTCCTGGCATGCATCGGCTTGTCAGGTTCGAACGCAAGGTAGGGCAGGTAAGAGTCCTCCTCCTTGGGGTCCCCGGGACTTTGAGGATAACGACCTTTTAGAGCACCTGCAGCGGGAGTATCCCAGTACCTCTGCCATTGCACGCTTCAAGCAAGGTTACCGGCCTCTTGAAGTGGTGGAGGTTACGCTGGGATCTCCTGCGGAAGCCGAGCGCCTCATACTGCTGGGTACGAGGGTCGGCTACGTTAGGCTTCGTGCTGTCCGGCCCCGCCCGAAAGCCACCCAATGCTTTCGGTGTCAGGGCTTCGGGCACATAAGCACGAGGTGTCCTGAGAAGGCGAAGTGCTTGACCTGCGGTGGCGAGCATGGTCGCAAGGCATTCCCCTCGCCACCTACGAAGAGGTACTGTGTCAACTGCGGTAAGTTGGAACACAGTGCCAACTTCAAAGGTTGCCCCAAGTTCAAGGAGGCAACGCGAAAGGTAGGTGCGGGTGTAATCTCGAAGGTAAGTCGCGCGGCTAGCGTCGCAGTTAGTGGGCCACAACCTGGCAAGCGGGCAAAGCAGTCCAAACCACCCAAGACTGCTTCGGTGGCGAGGCCTGTGAAGCCTGCAAGCCACATTGCGAGCGGGTCGGTACCACCTTCGCCGACAAAGTCGGCTGAGCCGCTAATAACATCCGAGTCAGTTCGGATGCCGAAGCGTGCTAAGCCTTCCGAGTGGGCTACAGGTGATACCGCCCAGCAAAACCTAGGGGGGAAAAGGCGTCCTCCATACGTGGAAATGCCACCGCACTCCCCCCCTGGTGAGCGTGCTTCCCAGGACACCATTAGTCCTGAGGTGCAGTTGTGTGTGCGCCTACTAAAATTATGTAGGGCGACAAAGTGCAGTGTAGCAGATATGCTACATTGCAACATGGCTGAGGCCAAGAAGATCCTTGGCGAGGAACCGATATGATGCTCAACATTATATCGGTGAACGCGCGCTCCTTGTCCGGTAAAGGAGACGCCGTTCAGAGGATGTTGGCCACCACGAGTGCGGACATTCTGGTGGTCAACGAAACGAAGGTAAAGGGGGGTCCGTACGTAGTTGATGGCTACAACTGTTGTCACATACCCTGGAAACAGGGGTCAATATGTGGCACGGGAACGAGCCTCTTCTACAAGCCGTACCTCGCTTTGCAAAGTTCAGGTTTATGTTCTTGTAGCCTATGCGAATTCCTTCAAGTAAGGATTCGTATAGGTAACCTTACATTTTACCTAGGGGCGATGTATTCGAAGAACTTTACGGCGTGTTCCTGGCACGTACGGGAGTTCTTTGGAAAGCATCCGAAGGCGATGGTTGTTGGAGACCTGAATGCCAAGCACATAGAGCTTGGTTTCAGGGTAACCAACGCGCATGGTTTGGCTCTGAAGACGCTGGTTGAAGACCTCGGGCTGGAAATCCGGACTTCAAGTGAGCCAAACCACATCGATTCGCGAGGCGGACTAGACTGGCTAGGGCTTGCTCTGGTCAGTCCTGGAATGCTAAATTGGGTTAGTAAAACAATTTTATTGCCCGATATTGGAAGCGACCATCTGCCTCTATTGCACGAACTCCGCGAGCCAGTCCCTCAAAGGGTTCCGGGATACTTCGACCTCCGGTCGGGTTCTTGGGCCAACCTGGAGAGGTTCATGGCCAGCAGGTTGCCCTCACTTCTGGTGGGGAATACCTGTGCCAATATACGTGAGTTGGAGGCGTTAGATAATGGAATCAATGCTGCCCTGACTAATTATATGCGAGATAATTTCAAACAGAACTCAGTGCAGGGTAAGTCACATTCCACGCTCCCATACCGGGTCTTAAATAAAATTAAGTTTAAGCGCCGGCTATCCAGACTACGGGACAAATGCGTTTACGAGGAAAACCGTGTTTGGTTTCGTGGCTGGATTAGCCGGCTTCAGAGGGGGATCAGAAGAGAAATCCGCGAACTTGAAAGTTCACGGTGGGAGCGAGCCTGCAGACGCGTAGACGCTCGCTTCCCGGACTTCTAGAAACAGTTGAAGAGCCTGTCGGGGAGAGGGGTAGCCAATTCAGTGCGCCATAAACGCTCTGATGGAACCCTCGTTTCGGACCCGGTTGAGGTGGCTGAAATATTTTCGACCCACCTCGATAACATCTCTGGAAGTGACGGAAGTCAGTTCGTGGAGACATCGTCCTTTGATACTGTCCAGCAGATATTGTCGTGGGACAAGCGCTGCCAGCTGGGCATATCAAGGAACGATGCAGGCGATATTTCCGAAGCGGAGATTCTGGCAGCGATCTCCCGAAGTAAGAACACTGCGGCGGGTCTGGATCGGATCCCTATGGCCATCTTTAAGAAGGCCCCGCCGTTGTTGATCACCGCCTTACAAGTCTTGTTTAGCGGGAGCTTGCGACTTGGGATGATTCCCTCTAGATGGAAAGTGGCTGAGGTAATCCTTATTGAAAAACCCAGGATGCCACATGATGTCCCTGGGGGATACAGACCTATTTCCTTGCTTCCCGCTGTATCTAAAATTTTAGAAAGGATCGTGCACCGAAGGCTCCTGGAGGAGCTGACGGTGGTTGATGCCCTCCCTGAGTTCCAATGGGGCTTCAGGGAGGGTCGTTCGTGTGGAGACTGCCTATGGAAGGTGTCTTCTGAGATGAAGTGCGCCCTCCAGAAGAAGGAATGCGGTATGCTAGTTAGTCTTGACATTGAAAAGGCCTTCGACTCGGTGTGGCACGACGGCCTCCGGGGCTCCCTCGCCACGTGTGGGGTTTCTCCGTGTCTAAGGCGCTGGCTGTCGGGGTTCCTTGAATCTCGCGGACAGGTCGTGCGGCATCAGGGGGTCTTTTCTAAAGTCAGAACAGTCCTTCGCGGTGTCTTTATGGCATCTGCGCCCATGCCAGTCAATGCTCGTACTGAAATGGTAATTTATGCAGACGACATCATCCTCTGGGATCACTCGATGAAACCTGAGTGTGCGTGGTGTAGGCTACAGGTTGCTGTGGATGGACTTGTAAACTGGTGTGGGAGTAGGGGTCTAAAGATGCGTGCGGACAAGTGCAGTGTTCTCAAAGTCTGTAAAAGGACGAGGGGTTACACTAATTACGCCCCTAGGTTATTGCTGAACGGGTCAGCAATTGCTGCAGTTGATCGGATGACTTATTTGGGCGTGCTCTTTAAGCCGTCCGGTAAGTTTGATGATCACATTGCACGTACGAAAATGCGTGCAATGCAGCGATTAGGCGCGTTGCGTGCTTTCCGGCTGCGGAGAGGTGCTTGGCTACGTGTGTTTAACGCCATGGTGTTACCCGTGTTGACCTATGGCGTACATGCCTGGCACTTCTGTGAGGACCGAGAGAAGTACGTTGACGCGCTCAAGAAAGTCAGAAGACGAGCCATCCGGCTAGCCCATGGCTTAGGATGGCGAGTGGAGCTCACAGACACCCAGGAATTGTCCCTCAAAGGCCTCCCTGAGGTCTTAGAAAAGATAATGTCTGGGTGGCAGGTAAGACGGTAAGTCTTAGTTTGCGGCTGAGAGGCGAGCGTGTGTGCGGGACTGAAAAGGCAGAAATGCCGAAGGTCTTAATTATACCCTCACTAACAGCCTTTTATTTTAAAATAAAAAATTCCTTTCCAAAATTGGTCCAATTATCTTAAAATATACTATTTTTTGTGTCTGTTCTGCAGGCTTTTTCACTTTTTTTGATTACTGTTATTTAAAAAGATGCGATCATTTAAAGACTCCTTAATTCGTCGGGATTTCGTTCGGTCCTCAAACCATGACGGGAAACGTCCTGACGGATGACCTTATTTCTTTTTAAAATCGGAAAAGTTATCGTATGGGACGCAACCTGTTGGGATACATTTTTGCTTCACAGCTAACTTCCTCTGCTCTGGAGGCTAAATCTGCTGCTAAGAAGGCTGAAGATTTAAACCTAACCAAATGTTCTGCCCTTACGGATGATTTTTTCGTGATGCCGATAGCGGTGGAGACGTCGGGTCCTCTTGGTCTAAAGACGGAAAACTTCCTCCGCAAGCCTGGGGACAAAATCTTCATGGGAGGTGAACTGGCTTTCCAGCGGTTTTTGATTGCCGTTCTCAGAGGAACAGTTTAGCAATCCGTCAGGACGATTAATCTATTAACACATTAATTATCAACCAATGGTTTAAAGAGATTTTGTCCTAGACAGGTACCGAGCCAAACTGACTCATCATCCAAAAGTAAACCGGCTGAGGATAGTGGGACGGAATTTAACTAGTTCCCTACGTGGGGTTGCGCGGCTGCGTTTAGTGAGGTGAGTTCGATTTGATTGGCGCTTGATTTCAGATTTCTTTACATCGAATTGAATCCCAACTTTTTTGAGAATGATCCATCTCGGAGATGGCAAGCCAGATCCAGTCTAAACTTCGAAAGCAGAAGAAAATTCAGTCAGTTCAAAATGTTTAGGAGGTTTTTCTAAATTATTTCTAAACCAAAAGTTTCAAAAACTTTAGTTGTATTTATCTTTTCAAAGGATTTACTTTTCTGTCGCATTCTTGGTAGACAATTAGTTTCGTCTAATGAAATGTAAACATGATTTTCTAATACCGTTTCTTACATAATTCGATAAAAAGGGCTTTCTAGTAGTTTGATTCTTGTTGTTTTATAATTCGTCGACATAGACACAAAAAATGAAAGCGCTCAACGGAAACGGGTATGTTTCTCTTTATTGACAAATTTTTTAATTAGGTGAAATGGCAAAATCTCTTAATCCATAACGCTTTCCCTTCGTCACATTCTAAACCTTAGGAATCGCAATAAATCTCACGGCGGCCTTTATCCACGACATAGAGAGAAAGATAGAAGGGACCCAAGAGAATCATCTTTACAGTAATATTACTCAGCATAATGGTTTTTTTTCAATGAGTCAAACGCGGGAGATAAAAAAGAGAGCAAGTTTATCGCAACTTTGAAAATTAACGGATTTAATGATTAGCACTAGGATGAGTGAAAAAATTATTTTCATGTTTAAAATGTAAATCAACAAACAAGCAGAATAGCATTGAGTGATAAGAGCAGAACTTCCGACTGGTAAAAAGGATACGAATAGAGTAAGAGAATATTTGGCATGATCAAACTGTCAATGAATTAATCACAAAATTTAAGGTATAGTTGGATGAAATATATTCCTAGGTGATGGTGTTCACAAAATTATATGTTCATTTTGCACTGAGGCAAAAGTGTCTCTAGAATTTATATCGACATAGAAGTAATTGATTCGAATCAATATAATGTCTTCGAAATGGACGTCTATTTGCAAACTCTGACTGGGGGACAAATTTTATATTCAAAATTAGGTCCTTCGAATATTTATCAACCACACTTTTTTCGGGAAGAGATGAGCTGAGCAGCCTGAACAAAACAAACAAATTGCTATTTTTTTAACAAACAAATTTTCCAATTAATATTATTTGCAACTGCAGTAAAAACATAATAGTTATATTTTCACACGTGCGGGTCTTAAACGATTTTCCTGAAGGCGACACTGCACGATCTTAGACGCGCAAATTACGATGCCGATAAAATATTTAAACAGTTTAATATAAGATTATTTAAACAGTTTTAAAAAATTATTCGATTAAGCTAAGGGCAGTCTCTAGCTGATTCTCGTGATCTTCTGGGAAAGTAAAAACGGCCACAAACCTGTTCCATTAAAACATGTCAGGAACGAGGGAATTTTGTATTGAACAGCTTTTTTGTGAACATGGCTAGACTCAACTCAAAATCGACCTCATCCTCAGTGAAAGGCAGAGACTCTGAATTGTTCTGTCGTTTATAAGACAAGACAAACAAGTGATACCATGTCGTATAGTGTGGATAAATGCTCCCATATCTTGGCTGGGGAGACTTGAGAGTTGATGGGGCATATTTTGTTGTACTTTCTGCAGGCAAATATCATTCGAAAATGTTTATTAACTCTTTTTATTAAGGATATGTTATTACCCACTAGCTTGGTTCTCTTTAGTGCTAAGAATAAATATATTTCGTTTTTCTTCAGGTCAAGTAATGTCCTTTTCTCGATGACACACAAAGAATAACTTGTAGAGGCGCAAACGAAAAGCGAGCGTTGCCGGCCTGTTAGCCATCCTATCCATTTTAGTCTATTTAACGCTGTCGTCGACAGTACTTTCCTCCGGGCTGTGTTCTCATTACAAAAAATAGAATATTTAAAGGTAATTGGAACAATTCTAGCGAAAAACGAAAAACTTTTTATTTAAAAAAGGCTCCAACGAATGAACCAAGTTTTTTGGAACGTCTCCAATCCCAAACAATTCTAATTCCATAGGTGCGATCTCCGTGATTTCAGTTTTAAGATTGTAGGATTTTATATTGTTTCCATAAATTGTTTCCATAAATTTGGAATACTATTTTCATTTACTGACTGATTGTAGATGGCCGTTAATACCGTGATAGCTACAGGGCCTAGTTTCTTGAACAGAATCATTGGTATTCCGTCTGGACCACAGGAAATTGTATTCTTTATGTGTTGGATTACCATTGTGACTTGATCAGGTGGAAAAGGGGTTGATAAATGTCCCTTTTTGATTTTCGCATAGAATTTCGCCATATTCAGTGTCCTTATTTTCTTAGTTGGTTCTTTGGTTAGAAATTTTATGCGTTTGAGGAAGTTTCTTTCCTTTATCAGTTTGATAATAATTTCCTTCCCTCGATTATCACTTTATTGAGGTATTGGGCTGCCCTATCAAGGAAGTTGGGTCCCGAATAGAATGTGGAAAGTTTCTTATCGACGTATTTCTTATATAAAACTAGTAAAGGCATGATTTCACGAATAAAAAAATCAATTATGCCTTTTCTTGAACAAGGAGCTGTAAACACGGATGAAGATCCTATGCCTTATTGTGAGAAATCAAAATTTGATGATCAAGTTTTTGAAATATTTCAGAAACTACGGGAAGATAAAGTTCCAATATCAGGTCCTTTCATAAAGAAAATCGCCTTATATACGGCTTCAAAGATTGGATTTGATTCCTTCAAAGCTTCAAACAGCTGGCTTGACAGATTCAAAAAGCGTCATGAACTGAGATTCAAATCAATACTTTTAAAGATTATTATTCAATTTATCTGATTCAGTTTTTGTGCTTTGAGGATGATGGTGATGAATTCAAACGGTCGATAAACAAAATAAACCTTCGTCAGGTAATCCTGCTAATTTCTAAAAGCTGGGAAAAACTTGATCCAAGTTTAATATTTAATTGTTGGAATCAAATTGAAAAGATTCGTGATTCCGTAAGAATTGAAAATAGCATTACAGAAGAATTAATCAACAATGCCGTAAACGAAACATTGGATGGGGAAAATGACGAATTCGTCGATAATATTTATAACGAAGGTTTAGAAAACGATAACATGTAAACAAGTCTAAGAAAAACGCAAGATTCTCTTGAGCAGTTAGAAAAGAAAATTTTTCACATATCTCCTGAAATGCTTAAAGAATTTTACGATTTTCGACTTAATTTTATGAAAAATGTAAGAAGTAAAAGGAAAACTGGGGATAAATTAACTGATTATTTTTCTAAAATTGATTTTTGATGTTTAAAAATCTCTGTTTTTATTAAACTCCTGTTTTTGGGGCACCCCCGCTTTTTGGGGCATTTGGTGCCCCAATTCGGGGTCGGACTGTATGTCGTCCGCGTAGATCATGAGACGACTGGTAGGATCTTTCGGTTTTGGAATATCAGCAACTAAATATTAAAAAGCAGAGGGCTCAAGACCGAGCCTTGAGGTACCCCTCTTTTGAAATCGACAGATTCCGACAAACGGTTTCCGCATCGTATGTATGACCTCCTCATTGATAAATAGCTCTTCAGCCAACGAGAAGAGAAACGCAAATCATAAGAAAACAACTGAGAATGAGATCCACACAGCACTCGAGGACTCGTCCTTGCCTCCAACTGATATTGCTGATAACAAGAACCGAAAAATCCCTTAAAAATAAAATGGACGCATTTCTCGTTCCCATTACATCTCAAGTCAAATATTTGAACAGTCGAGTCACGTGAACTGACTAAATGAAGAATATGTTCTCCCTTGTTTTTAAGGATTGGCTCGAACCTCAAAAGCGACTCCGTTGGCTCCGTTTGTCGACTTGAAATAGTTTTCAGAAAAATCGTGAAGTAAAAGGTAGTCAAAATGGGCTATTGCCAATTTATTATTACAGGCAAACGAATAGCCGACGTTCATCATCTCGTGAATTTGAATTTCGGAAAGGACAAAAGAGGACTTGTCCAAAACATCGACGATCCACTCCACTGTGAGTAAAATTACCACGGTGACAAGATCCTCCAGAGACTGACGGGGAAGCAAAAGTTAGCAGCCCGCAATAAAACAAACATCACAGATATAGTTTCCGTAATAAGTAAAATCGATAGGAGGGAACGGATTCACGTTGAAATTTCGACTTAATCAAAAATCAAGAGGATTGCAATCCCTCTGAGTCCTTTCCAAAATTGGCCGACCTGTCTCATCAGAATAGAACCACACGTCAAAATCAAGCGGGTTTTTATTTATCCATTCATGAATTTGCATGATAGTGGAATGTACACAATATAATCCAAAAAAGAAATCTAAACTGTTTTAACCTCATATCTCATATTGTTCGTTCGGACGCATAACAAATACTTCTGTTCAGACACCGTCGACCCCCCGGCGAGCAGTTCTATTCTCAGAGAGGACACCGTAATGTAATTATGGCTGTACAATTCCGTCGTATATCAGTAGAAAAGAGAATAGTAAAAATTCATTTTACGCTTAATGTTGTACAGTCGGCACAACTACATCAAATCCCGACAGTAAGCGCTAGTTCGTGAATTTTTGACTTCCTCACTCCATTTGTATCACTCGTTCGACCAAAGCCGCCAAGACTGTGAATTTCCTGAAACAGATTTTGCTCGGGGCTTCAATTTTTATAACCTCCTCATTTTCGATAGCAGACAACCTTCATGACGTATTCTTTCTGTTCCAACTCGAGATTGACGAACAGATTTTTTATGCCACACATGGCAGTCTACACTCAACACAACCTCGGACATAAATTCCCATCAATCACTGATTTCTTTGACAATTTTTAAGAAAGAAATCCTTTCGCGATTCGTTCGATCTATGTCGAGTCTACCAGCTTGTAATGAGTTAGGATTGTCACGTCTTTTGTGGATAACACCAAAGTGACTTCTCTCGAAGGGGAAGATGCGTTCTTACATGTCTTCAGAGACACTCCTGACAAGTTCTTTAATGTACGCTGGTAGTAGTCCTCGACTTCCTGAAATTCCACGCGATTGCTGCATTTTTGTACACTGAAAATCAAATTGAGTATTTCTGAACATCCAAAAAATTGTTTGAGTTGAGCAATTCGTTTATTGGCCTCTCTTCAATGCTCTCGTTCTGAAATGAATATTTAATAAAAGACCGAAAAGGTTACATCCATATTAAAATACATTTATTTGAATTAATTTTCGAGAGGGAAGGGAGAACAGAACAAAGGTCGTCAAAAACAGCATCGGGGGGACCGCAAATGGTTGCGTCATCCAGATACCATATGTTAACTGGGGATCGAACAGAGTGAGCAATACTGTTAACGCCCAAGGCAAAAAGGACAGGACCCAGGGGATCTCCCTGCTGGACCCCAATGGCCGAAGAGATGGGAACATCGTCGAACATAAGGATACTCGAGGAAGCGTATGAGAGATGTACAAGGGGATAAGCGAACGGAACCAGTTCGCGACAGCACTCTAGCAGGTGGTCACGTCTGATGGAATTGAAAGCGTTTGAGACGTCTAGTTTGACCATGATAGCCGACTGGGAAGATTCGATGAGTTCACGGATGGAATGAACGGCCGCTTCGCAGCCGTTTGGGACACCGACCTCGAGTTGGGCGGGGAGAAACACTTGAGACAAAAAGGAGACGATTGCGTGGCACAGAAGTTTGGCAGAGAGCCTCCGAAAGATATTCCCAACGGCAATGGGTCTCACGCCGTTGTCCTTTTCCCCAAGGGCAGTAAGGTTGGCGGAAAAGAAAATCCCACGTGCAAAGTCAGGGAGAGAGCCGGAGATGAAACGGTTGCACAGGTTGGTAATCGAGCGTAACAACCTCCGTCCAGCTTCGGCGGTAGTGGGAGAAGTCAGATCTTTTAGATGACCAGGTCTCAGGCCGTCTACTCCCCCACTGCTTCCTGGGGAAAAATTCCTCAAGGCTTTCAGTACGAGGTCTTCCGAGACCACGATGGGATTGACAGCGAGAGTGGCAAAAGGCGGCTGAGGTCTGAAGTCGTGGGGCTGAGAGGGGTGTTTATCTCTGAGAGATTTCAGGACGGCCAGATCATCTGTCGATCTCTTCGAACTGCTGGATTCCACACACAATTGGAACCTGCAGGGATTTTCGTAGAGGACGGCAAAAGACCCGATGGGATGACCACATTTCCATTTCAGAGGGGAAAGTGTCTGGTTTGGGACGTCACGTGTGTGAACTCCTTTTCCAATCAGAACATCAAATTATGTATCGAGAATCCTGGAGCCCCGTCTGAACGGGCAGAGAAGAGAAAAGCTGAGAAATACGCTGGAATTGAGAATGGGAGAGTGTTTGTCCCCCTGGCTGTTGAGACGTCAGGAATACAGGGGCCTTCTACTCCGACCCTACTCCAGCGCATTGCCTCATTTTTCTCCGGTATTTTTGCGTTATTGCGCATAGTTTATAAGATTTAACTAATGCATTTTATCAAATATGACTTTTATTGGTTGGAAATTTTTGTTTACAATAGCGGAATTACTTAAAATCTAAAGCTCTTTATATAGGAAATTTTAATGGAATTTTATGTAAAATTTGTGGTGACCGTTCATCTGGAGTTCATTACGGAGTCGCAACATGTGAAGGTTGCAAGGTACTTTGTAGATTAACGTTTCCTTGCATTTAGTCTTTTTTCAGCAGGACATTGGAGTGACCCTGGTAATCATTCAAGTCCACTTTAGGTGGAACTGGCCAATTGCAGTCATCCGTTTACTGGCTTTTGTTCTTATATTGAATTCAACTTTTATTTCAAAGAAAACGAGGATTTTTCAGAAATTCTTGTAGTTCAGTCAGGAGATGAGGTTTTGGAGCATTTTGTTGATATTTGGTTTTTTGTTGTATTTTATTTTTAGTACAAAGTGCGACGTGAATTTCAGAGCCGGACTTTGTGAATTGGAGATTTGAAATTGAGAAGAATTTAAATTAAGGGCGACGAGTTTGTAACTTGCTGTGGTGACTCAGATACCAGGAGAAACACTGTCAGGTCGTGGATAACTTCGGAAGTAGTTTTTGATTAACTTTCGAGAGTTATATGTTGTGTTAAGATTAAATAAATGCATTGGATGAAGATTAAATAAACGATAAAATGGATTCAAATTCACTTGCAAAATAAAATTTATCCATGATATTTTACCAGTAATCAAATTTAATTAATCTTCAAACAATTAAAAAAATAGAATAAAAATAAAACATCAATATAAAAAAGATTGAAATAAGAAATAAAAATTAACAACAAAAAGCACAACACAAGAAAAGAAAATAACATGCGTGACACGTAATAATTTATTGTAATTAATTCGATAAATTTAAAACTTTTAAAAATTAAATAAATAACATTTAATAATGTGATTCTGTTTGAATTTAGCTAGGAACAAAAATTCAGGTGGTTTATATTAATGGAGAGTGGGTATCTAATATATTTTCATCAAATAAAACAAAAAATAAAATTTTCTAAGCATTATCCTTTTTATCTACTTTTGAAAAAATGACAGAATCTCTTACCATATGGAGTGAATCAAAAAAAGTTGTTTAAGTTTGTAGAACACATAAGCGAAAATTATTTACAAGTCTTTTATCTATGACAAGATGATTGTAATCAAAGTACACCAATCTCTCGGAACGCTATCTGTTTACCCCTTTCGCCGTGGAGACCTCTGGCGTAATCGGTGACAGGTCACTCATTTTCCTCAAAATGCTGGGTCGTCTGATTTCTCGCAAGAAAAACGACACGCGTGAGTGTGGATGGCTCCTTCAGAGGATTTCCCTTGCCATTGTACGTGGAAAATGTTTCTCCATCTACGAGTCCTCTTGTTAACTCTCTTTTCTCTCTGTTTTCTTTTAAGAAATAAATTGTATATAAAAAAATCTATAAATGAACTAGAAATAAAACACAAAACAAAATTAGAATAATAAAACGAGAATTATTACTTTTTTTAATTGTCAAAATTGTTTAATTGATGTTTATATCTAACTGATTATATTTTTGATAAAATTTTGAACTTAGTTTATTTGATAAATTAAATGTACCACCAGAATAATTATAAAAACCTCCAAAGGAGGATGCCAAGTCAAAGCCCTCATGTCTCTGCTTACCTGTCGATCGAAGGTCACAAAGCACATAGTCGGGACGTGTTCTGCAGGTATTGGCCAATGTGGTGTTAAAAACCGCACTGTTCGTCTGTGGGATCTTCACTCAGGGAGGCCGGTCGGGATATATCAAGGACATGGCGGGGCAGTCCACTCAGTCCGATTTCACCCCCACCTGGAAATGGCACTCACAACCTCGCGGGACTGTTCTGCTCACATATGTCCGACACAATCCCAGTCGGTGGCATCAGTGCAACTCAAAGGACACAAGGACAGTGTTTCCGCGGCCGACTGGCTGGCCTCTCTCGACCAGGTCATCACGGCGTCGTGCGACCAATTCCTCCACGTCTATTCTGCAGAAAGGGGAGAAGTGGTGCTCAGACTGGCCGGGCACTCTCTCCCAGTCAGAAATGTGGTGACGTGCAATATTCTTGCTTTTTCTGCCTCTGCGGACTGCACCTTCAAGTTGTGGGACTTGCGGAGTGGAGGGTCAGCCGTCAAGACTTATTCCTTCCACTCACAGTAAGCTGCTCGCAAAAAAATATCCAATTGGTGATTCCCGAAACAAAGCTGTAGAGGAACTTGCAAAGAATAATCAGGTTGAGAATTCCGCTTTTAAATATTGGTATCACAATGCCAGGACTGCAAATATTGTCAGTTTTTTGATAAGCCACGAGATCGCAAAAAGGGGAAAACCATTTACCGATGGCGAATTTATAAAGGCATGTTTCATTAAAACCTCTGAAGAACTTTTTCACGATTTTTCAAATAAGGCAGAAATCGTGAATAAGATAATGAATATATCTTTATCTGCGAACATAATACCCACCAGGACTTTTAAGATGTCTTCGAATGTATCTGTTCAACAAGTTTCTGACATGAAATTGTCTAATTCAATTTCAATAGCAATAGATGAATCATGTGATATAAATGACATTTCACAAGTATCATTGTTCATGTCATACTTAGGTGTCTCTGTTTGTTCGTTATGTGTCTCGAGGTTTCCTGAGGCAAGAACTTTTGGCATTATTGCCTTTAAAGGGTCAAACCCGTGGTGAAGATCTTGTTGGCGCAGTCGTAGAATATTTTGAAACGAATTATATTCCTCTTAATAAAATGGTTTCAATTTCAACTGACGGTGACGGTGATTTCAATTGAGAAAGGGATTTATAACTTTAATTAAAAGGAGAATTGATCATGAAGTGATTACTCTACATTGTATTATCCACCAAGAAGTACAATTTGGAATCTAACCTCAGATTAAAATTAACGACTTACGACCCAGACATTAACCAACTCTCCAAAGAAATGAGGAATCACATTTCTCATTAATGCGTCTAATTAATTTAATTTTTTAAAATGAATTCTTAATTATTTTTTAAATTAATGTCTATTTAATTTTATGAATTTAAATTTTTGACAAGTGGTAAAAGGTGGCTCTTCAATTTTTCGAAATTTCCAAAAATGTACAAAATTGGCTCTTCTCCGAAAGTATTTGCCGACCCCTGTTCGGACCCACTGACATGGTCATTTCATCCAGCGAGGACAGGACTGTCAGAATATTCGACCTCCGCAAGTCAACCGACTGTCTGTCTCTCTCCCAACCTCACCCAATCGGTCTCCTTCTTCCAATTATTGTAGAATTGCGGTGAGTAAGGGGACGTCTCTTGTCGCAATTCCACTCGATTCGGGGTTCATTAATTTCATTGACTCTTCTGGGACAAACCTGGGACGATTAAGGAGTAGTACTCCAATGGTTGCCAACTTGCGCATTATCCTAGTCGCATGTCAATTCGGTCATGTCCACATGCTGGGTTGAGGATTATTCTTTGCCCATCCTTCTCACTGCAGGAGCCGATTCCCTAAACTACTACATTGGTATGATCGAATTCAAGCCAAGTGAGTGTGATGAAATAGACCTTATTGTGTTGACAAAAAATAGAGATTATACTTGTTTGCGAACAGCTAGGACGTGGAATAACTAACATTGTCTACTTAAGTAAAAGAATTCTTACCAAGATGGACGACACTTTGTGGAGTGAGTCGAGTGTATCCCAAAGGAAGGCTGCCCTCTTTGCTGTTAAAAAAGCGCGTGGTGCACACCTTGGGACCACAAAAGCTACGTGTCGGCAAGTATGGTCCAAGTGCCATTCAAATTAATGTGAAGGAATTAATCAAACTTCAGAGGGAATCCCTAATAAATACTTTAAAGTCTTCACAAGACTCTCTTTTGCTGCCTGGAAAACCCACACAGTGACTATTATCGTCGTCAACGTGGCAGAATAACTCTCCCAACCAGAAGAATTATTCTCATATTGGCGGGATAGGAATTTTTTAATAGTCAACGGAAACAGTGTAATCACGGTAAAAGACGAGAGTCACGGAGTGCGGGAGTATGCTTTACCATGATTACACATGAAGGCATAACCAGATGTTGAGGTCTCTCCATCTTCTGCTCTGCAATTATTATAACTTGACGCGGTCCTGAAAGTTACGAACCTACCATGTCAGATCCACCAGTGTAATGCCCATTTGGTTTGAGTTTAGTTATCTCCGTCTGGTGAGGAATGGAGACTTGTCTTATGGCACTTTGTTTATATCCCCGCATGTGCAACACCCGCATGTGCAGCACTCGAAGAAACAATATTAGTTTATTCATCTTTCTCTGTAAGTGATCTCAATTCGCCCAAACTGTCTTTGAGTTGCCTGCATCTGACGGCACTTATTTCTTGAGACTTTTCTACTGTCTTAAATAATAAATAATTAGAATGTTATAAATAAATGAACATTGTGGAGTCATACGTGAATTACATAGTAGAACTATGCAAGGAGACTGTAATTCGTGAGAGTGGCCACTCTGAGCAGGTGGGAATGTAATATTATCGACAGAGAAGAACTCTGAGCGTCATCGCAGTGCTCAATCACGACATTGACAGGGAGGACGAGCTGAACGAACTAGTCATAGATATCTGCTCCCTCTTCACTTGGATTGGTTAATCTGCCCACCACACTGCAGATGTCCGTGTGAGATTCCCGTTCTACACCTTCAGAGATATTGCCAAGAGACTGAAAGGACTCTACCGGACTCTCGACAACAGAGGGACAGTATTCGAGGCCCTGACTAATCCTGACCTGCCGTCACTCCTCAACAAATGCGCAGAGTCGAGGAAGCACATTGGGGTGATTGGGGCAATGCAGACGCATTAGGACAACTGGGCAGTCTTCCACTACTGTGGAGTTAATCTGCCTCCCTCTGACAAGATGTGGGTCGTCGACAGGGGGCGGATGGTCGAGGTGGACAACGAGCTGATGGTGGAACACCTCAAGGCCCCGTCCATTTTCATATTCGACACGTCATCTGCAGCCACCATCGTCAGTCGTTTCCAGGTTAGTCCTCCTGGCCCATTCAGAACTCATTCCCCGATAAGGAGTTTATTCATTTTGCTGCTTGCTCACACGGCGAGTCACTTCCTCGCGCTGAGGGACTCCCCGCCGACTTGTTCACGTGCTGTCTTTTATCGCCAGTGCTGCTGTCCCTCAATTTGTACGACCTCGCTTCCCATTATTAGTCAAATGTGGAGCAGGCACCCGTCCCACGGGGAGTTCCTGCCAGTCGAGTATTGCATTCACTTCACTCACATAGACTGGCCGGCAGCCCGAAAGACCGGAAGACTCTGCACGGACAACTGCAGTGGATTCTCACGGCCATTCAAGACTGCATTGCATTCGACCTTCTTCCTCCAGGTTGCCGTGGGGATTCAATTCAGCCCAGTTCACCAAATTGTTCAGAGGGGATATTCTCTCCTCCTGTCTATTCAGGAATTATATGCTGGCCACTCACATTCTGGGCTGTCTGGATGCCCACCCTGTCTCAGTCCCCTCACTCCCCTACACCAAAACTCACAACCTGTGGAATCTCTGGCACTCTGTCCTCGACGAAGCACTCTCTTTCCTGAAAGAGGGAGAAAGTTCCGAAGGGATAACCATTGGGAATGATTTTTTTGATAAAGTGATCACGTCGTTCCAGGCTTACACTCAACTTCACCGAAACAACGGACAACTGTTGCCGGCAATGCTCCAGGTTTGCACATTTCTGACATTGCGGGCCATTTTGGTTCAAACCAACCGCACTCGGGCTATCTGTGCTCTTGCAGACTACGTCGAGACAATGGGCGAGGAGCAAGTTCATAAGGTTGTTATTTTCCCTACTTGTGAGGTGGTGGCCGTGGGGTTTTCCAGTTATCTCATCCACTTATTGCCGGTGGCAGAGAATGAGCTGCAGAGAAAACTATTTTATATTTGGGGAAAACTGATCAGAGCGGATAATGCACTCTCTCACTTATTATTTCCTTTAGAAAACGCGGCAGGCCTGCATGAATGACGATTTCTACAAGCTTTTTATTTACAATTTGCGTTGTGCCTCCTCCCCGAAAATCAGGGCATATTCGGCCTATTTCCTGGCTATTTTGGCAAGTGCCATGCCCTCCAACCAGGTTAGCCCCTCCTCGTGACTGTAGTATTTCATTAATGCCAGGGATGTAATCGACCTGTGCCTCGACTATTTACGATCCGCCGATCGCCAATATGTGTTGGTCTACCTCTTCTTGCTCGCCAAAGTGTTTACTGTCAAACTCACTTTAGATATGCCAGAAAAACAAATACCGTCAATCAGTCGCCCTCAAATTGGATGCGATCTACCAACTTTGTCAGCTCGTGAAGGATTCCTGTTTTCTGTGGTGAATTACGACAAGATCAGGTCAGTGGCGATGTACTCCATTCGATCAATTCTGGTTGACTGCGACTTGCGGGCGGACATGTGTCTAAACACACTCCAATCTCTCAACAAGGCAGTCGATACTGCTCGGACTGTCTACTACAGGGGTGCGCAAGCTTTTTGGGTTTGCGGCCGCATAGCATTTATTTTTCCTTCTCTTTCACGGCCGCACATTTTCTGCATTATTTTTTCGATATTAATATAGTAATTTTTTTAATTATTAAAAGTGACCGCATAAGTTGCCCATTGTCATCGAGACCGAATGAGTTCTTGGACAGGAAATGCTCTCGTTTATCAGGGACATCATATTATTAAAATAAATAATTATTTCATGGACAAAAGATAAGAAAGAAGGAAAGTTAATTAAAAGAAATGTATTATACAAGTTATTCTAATGACGGCCAGGATCTTTGGTATTTTTTGCGAGCTTATTGAAATCCACTGGTAGGGTAGATATCATTATGCGCAAACATGACTCTAAGTTTGCATCCGTTATCCGAGATCTATATTGACTTTTTAAATATTTCATTTTGGAAAATGTAGACTCACATAAATATGTGCTTCCAAATAAAACGAGAATATTTCTTGCCATTTCTCGTAAATTTGGATAATCTGTCGCTGATTTCCATATATTTAACAAATCTTCGCTTTCATTAAATTTATTTATCAAAATTAAATCATTTTTTAATTTCAATAATTCAATTTGAAATTCCAATGGCGCATTCTCAATCGAAACAGTATGTGGTGCTGCAGTTAATTGAAGTTTGAGTTCAATTTTTTTAAATTCGTTAAATCGCTCTTCAAATTGTTTCAAAATATAATCGAATATAGTATTAAATGTATTTGGTGTAAGATCGTCATAATTAATTATTTTGTCATCAATGAGATTTTTGACTTTTTGAAAATGAAATAATTCATTTTTTTCTATGTGAATCTTCAGTAGGCGGCATGTATCCATAAAATCGTTAATTTTTTTATACATTCGACAAATTGTTTGGTCTTTACCTTGCAAAGATATATTCAAATTATTGATATATGTGAGTACATCAACCAGAAATGCTAAGTCAATTAAGAAATTTTTTTATCCAAAGGACACTCTTTTTGCTTTGATGAGTAAAAGTTTGATATTTCTTTTCGTAAATCAAGCACACGACATGCTGTTTCACCTTGTGATAGCCATCGAACTTGTGCATGGTATAAAATGTCTTCAGCAGATATTTCACTACCGGAAAGAATTGTACGAAACTGTCTATGTCTCAATGCATTGTTTCGGATATATATAATAATTTGTTTTACTTCATTAAGTGTATCTTCAAATTTTTTCATTTGTGAACAAAGTGCTTGTTGGTGAATAATACAATGTACACCAATAACTGATTTATTGTTATACTCTTCTGAGACATATTCAGTTAGGCGAGCAACAAATCCTTGTTTTTTACCCAACATTGCTGGTGCGCCATCTGTACATATTCCTCTTAGACATGTCATGTCCAATTTGAATTCCAAACAACATTGTTTAACTATTTCAAATATATCTTGACCCCGTACATTTCCAGGTAGTGACTTCATGGATAGAAAATCCTCATGTATTTCAAAATCGAAGGATAGAGTACGAATAAATATGATCAGCTGAGCAGAATCACATATATCATTCGACTCATCAATGGCAAGTGAAAATAACGTAGTTTGAGAATTTAATTTTTGTAGGAGTGATAGATTAAGATGCTCGGCAATATGAAACTGTCGGCGCTGAATTGTGTCACGTGAAAGTGGAATTGCTTCAAAGTTATGCTCCTTGTCGGGATCAATGCATTTAACTGATTCCATGATACATCTTTTCACAAGTTCGCCGTCTGAAAAAGGTTTTCCAGCAGATCCAAGGATATGAGCAACTCGAAAGGATGCTTCAACTCTTGCATTTGCCACATTTAAAAAAGTTTTTAAACATTTTTTTTGTTGTCTTAATTTGTATTTCAAATTTTCGACGGAATCTTCTCTTGAACACTTGAACTTGACAACTGGGTGGTCTAAATGTCTTTGAAAATGTTGTTTAGCATTGTCCCGTTTAATAGTTTTCACAATCTCATGGCACAATAAGCATTGCATGCTATTGTTGTCTGTTTCGACTACGAAGTATTCACTTTCCCAGTTGATATTAAATTTTCTTTTTTCTTCATTCAAAGAACGTCGTCTTTTAACAGGTAATGACATGAATAAATTAAGCCGTTTATGATAATTACTTTTAATAAAGGTTAACCATTATATAAAAATAGAATTTTATTTAATATGAATATTTTTAATTATTATTTAGGGTTTTTCTTGATTAATTAACACTATGAGCATTATATTTAAGATTAGTTGCTCGATGACCTAATTGTGCCCACGGCCGCACATTCATCGACTCACGGCCGCACTTGCGCACCCCTGGTCTACTATAAAGAAATTTGTTTCCTCAATCAACTTGTATGTGCTTCATTAGGAGTTGTAGGAGTCATTATTCTTGGTGGGTGGAATACTCATCGCCTATCTTCCTTGTTTCCTAGCTCCCTCGGAAGATCCAGATCGACGGGAATTGATTTTTTACTTTTTGAAGAAATGCCTAGAATTTGGGAAGAAACTTAATTTTCCTCAAACAACCACCCCCGAAACGGAAATTATACTCGTTATTGTCTCCCTCTATGAAAACTCGATGACCAACCCGGAGGTACGCTTAATGCTTATTAAGTCCGTCAAAACCGAATTCAATCGTGTCTCTCAAAAATTGGACTTGTTCGATAAACTTATTGACGAGTTTGTCCGCCCCAGCTTCAACACCGCGTCCTTAATCAACCAATGTCGTTTGTGCAATAAAGATAAAGAACACCAAATCAGATCTTTCTTGTCCTTTAAATTCCAGAATTGTATTTTTGACGGTATTACTGAGGTTTCTGATGGGCAGATCATTCCTCTTTCAAGAAAACTAAATCGTTGACGCTTTCCGTGACAAAGGAGTGTCGTATATTGTTAAAATACAACAAATTCACGTCAGAACTATTCATAGTGCACGATGGGACTGAAATTAGGTATACCTCACTTGTTCATTGGGGTAGTGTGATGGACAGGAAGGGAGCACTGAACCACATAATATCCTCGGAATCAGACATTTCTTGTTTGGAAATTATAAACGAGCACGACAATGCCCACTTGCTGACAATATCTCGTCAGTGCATTGCATTAATGTAGTCAGATAACCACATTGTTTGTGTATATCGCGGCAACCCCACTTATGAGCGCGTCCGGTCATGGATGGCTGCCTCGAGTTGTACTTGTTTGTTTGTAGGCGAGGAAATGAATGTTCTTTCATCCTGGAGTCAGTCGTGTGGTTTACTGGCCATCTCTCATAAACAAAGCATTTCAATGTGGAATCTGGAGACTGAACTTTTTCACGAGGTTGTCGTTTGTCTGGCAGTGCGAGTAGAATTTGGATGTTGCTCACTGTCTCGTCACTTGCATGGCTTTTGACGAATTTGGGACTAAAACTCTCGTTGTTGGCACTTCAACGGGCAATATGCTGTTATATGACTTGCGCACCAAATTTACCACGTTTGCTGTCATAAATTAGTTCTTGGCCCTCCAAAATCAAGAAAGTGGGGGATTCTCCTGTCTCGTTGATTGTATTTGACTCTTCCCATGTCATCCCATTGATGTGTTACTGTATGTGTTTATACTTATGTTTTAAGACAGAACGGACAGATTTCCTCCTATGATTTTCAGCTCACACGCTGCGTCGACAAATTTAAATTTCCCGTGAGTATTTCATGTTCTGCAAATCATTCTACATTTAACCTGCTGGCCTGGTTGATCAGGATGTCATAATATTCAGTTCTAGTCAAGATTCCTATATTCAGTTTATAAATTGTAGACACATGAAGTTCTTAAAGACGCGTTGCATCAAATTCGCCAAGAACACTCGCATAGCTTTTGACGAGGGAAATGTTGCTTTATCTATCTACGTTAGAACAATCTGGCTGTCGCCGATCTTGATGGAAGAATTCACATATATGCCTGTTCCCCCTATTAATGCCTTTGACAGCAGTTTTACTACGAGTAGAACTTGTTTTTTTATCACTTATTCATGCACTGCACATCCCTCCCACTTGGACAAACCTGGAGGACGATTCCACCCAAATTTCGATCATAGGTCAACCGCATTGCAAACATGAGGAGTACTATGGACATTCAATAAGTGTAATCTTCTACTGACTTAAGCAATGAAAAGAATGGCTCCACAATATAAGAGATTTTCGACAAAATTGATAAAATAAATAAAGATCATTAGCAATTTGTGGTGTAAGCGGGAGAAAAAACACTAGGAAAATCATGAAAATTTAAAACTTAATGAAATTGGTTTGTCATCGCGTCCTAATTGATACAACTAGTGAAGCAGAGACGGTTTAATTATCAAAAGACTAAGAGTAAATCAGCGCAGACATCCCTAATTTCCCCCAATAAGAGAAAATTGAGAGGAACACCGCCAATTCGACTGAGTGCAGGCAGCATTAAGTGAATCCATAATAATCCCTGCATATTACCTCCCGTGGAGAGAATATCGTCAAGATAACCACACTCTGGACACAGTTGACAGCGCCGATGTGGATTTATGGAGAGTTATGGGATAAATATAAAAGCACACTTTGCCATATTCCTGACTATAGTGCTTAGACTCCACATCATTTTGCCTGCGACGAAAAGTTGTAATTTGTTATTTTGGACATATGTATACATGAGATGTGTAACATCACATTATCGTTATATAGTTTTTATTAAATGATGACATGAACACAGTGAGTTTTCATTTTTTTCGATAATTCAATGAAGGTAAAAATTGCACCCATATTTGCTTCGATACCATCACTTTTTATGCAATAAGCTTCGTGGTTTTACATTCTCTGTACATTTTTTAACTCAAATGGTCCTTTCGAAAGATATCGAGGGATAAGCCGTGAACTCCCAACTATGTTGAACTCTTCACAAAGATTTCTAAGAGTCACATTTTTGAATTCTTAGCTATTATCCGATTGCAAAATTTTGCAACGTCCATGTAGGTAGAAATGCGATCTTAAATTGTTGCATACTTCTTTTGAAGATTTATGAAAATGTGGTCTGACAAATGCAAATCTGAATAAATTGTTTAAAAACCTAATAACCTACTATAAACATCGATGACTGCTAAAATCCATTTGTAATCATAATTTAAAGCTGAAAACTTTTTAGATCTACAAGATTTAGCTGAAACCTTACATTCGGGAAAGAAGCAAAAATATGATGATTCATATCACCAAACTACATGAAAAATTAAAAAGAATTCAAACTTTTAATGTACAAGCAAATTTTCAAAAATGAGCTTGAAAAAATTTCTAGTAAGATTATTGAACTCCGCCTCAATAAAATTGAACACTCCAAATAGTATGACCATTTTCAAGAAATTTTTAGTCATAATATTTAACAGCGTCTCATTATGTTGAACATAAAAGTAATGTTCAATAATATTTGCCGATATTAGCGGCACTAAGTTAAATTAGTGCTGTGTTTTCGGCTGTATTAAATGATAGAATGTTTGAATATAGTTTTAATATTCGTACAATATATGCCAGTTATGGAAGTGACAAAATAATCGACACTGTGGAGATGGCAAACTCTACACAAGATAATCTAAACATGTGATCCTATTTTTATTGAATTTTAGTTATAAACTACGCCTAATGAAAAATTCCTTAATATAACTAAAATTCAATATTCTCTGTTCTTAAAAGAATTGGACTGCATCTTTTCAAAATTTACACAAACAGAATAAATGAGAGAAAAGCGAGCAAGTCCACAAAGAACACTTTGATATTTCAATTATCTTATTTTACTCTCAAGCTGAGTATCAGAAAGCACGGAATGATCACATAAATTCATTTAGGTTTCATCGTATAAAGACTTGTATAAAATAGGTTCGTTCTGGCTCACAATCGACGCAACATGTTTTATCAACTCAGAGGTATTTGAGAATGGAACAGTCGCAAGAGTTTTAAGTTTCATTTTCGGCAATTAAGTCGTCTGTTCCCAAACAGGAGTTCAGCAGTATGACCCACTCGGGCTTCTCATTTTCGCTCTCGCAGTCGATGATGCCGTACACTCTCTAAACTCTCCTTTGAGAATTCACTGAGTCTATTTTCCGGGACCTCTCAATCTTGCCCTTGCCCTCCGCCATTTCAAGCTAGAAGTAAATAAAGGAAAATGCCAGCTTTTGAATATCAACTATTCTCTGGAAAATTTTCTCGATCTGAGAAAATTAATAACTGATCTCAACTCTCTAAAGTTTAAGTGTGTTGAGGCGTAACTTAATAAATAAAAGTTAGGCGGAACATAACTATAACCACTTTGGGAGAGACTGCTTTTTTCAAAATTACAAAATCTCTAGTATGAATTGAATAGAGAAGAAATTTCTAAGATGCTATCGCTTTGTGGTTTCTGTCAAATAATAACTCCTTTCTGTAAATATTCTTAGCCGAAAAAATTATTGTCTACGAAGCTTCTTATTACGCCAATCATTGCAAAAAGATGCAGAGACAGATACATTGCGGATTTAATTGAGCTTGAAAGATATTCGGCTATAAATGATAGCTTTAGCTGGGTATGAATTTGATGTTACTAAAATAAATTTTGGTAATTGTGAAATTCTTTTTCAAAATATGTAATGTTTGAACTGTCAGTGATCAAATCGTCTGCAGAAATCACAGACTTATTCCAAAGAATTTTGTATTACGGGCCATCGCTTCTTCTACACATTAATATTGAAAAAGAATTTTCCAATTTGCTAATAAATGCTCAATGTATTAAATATGGTATACTTGTGAGGCCTCGTGCTCTTTGATACTATCGCAAGTCGAAAAATTAATAATTTAAATTCGATTTCTAAATTTAATCAAAACATAAAACGCTGAATATTGTCGGCAAGTTCTTCTCAAAATTGTTTTGGACAATATTGGGAATACAAAATAGACATCGTAAATGATTACAACAATACTATTCATTTTATTAACCAGAATTTTTATTTATCCAAATGTATCATTTTTAAAAAGGAATGTTGAAAACTATTCTTTCTTTGAGAAAAAATCCCATTTTATATATTTATGGGTGTTAAAAATCCTGGAAAAATCGATGAGGGGGAAATGAAGCAACTTTTAGCTTTTGATTTGACCGAATTATCAGAGGCATAAGATATTGCATTATAAAATTTAATTATTGCAAACGAAAAAATGTTTAAAACAGAAAATTGAGATGCGACGAAAATTTAAATGTTGAACGACTGTGCTTTTAAGGTCTCAACGTCAAATTAATTTATAAACAAGACAACAATGCCAATGTTCGGTAGTATCAACTTTACGATGGACTTGATGTTAATAAGTATATTGTTGTTGAGTGAACAAATGCTGGGAGCAGTTACATGGAATTCATATTTCTCGATTGACTAAAATTAGTCAATTTTTTAAAATCTAGAATAAAAATAAGTTTTTATTAAAAATTAACGATAAATTTTATTTAAAAAATTCATTAGGATAACCTAAAACGAAATAGCAATATTCAAACGTATACATTAGTTGCATAAATTGGGTCTTGTTAGTTTTGTTCATAGAAATTATTAAAAATAGACGCTAAAAATTAATTGTCATAATTTTAATCTAGAATGGATTCTGTATCATATGTCTATGCCTTACAGTGGCAGCCTGGTTATGCTGAAGTTTACTTAATATGTTATAATCAATAAGAATAAAGATTACATAAAAACGGGATCATCAACGTGGACTATTCACGGCCTCTGGTCCGTTAAAAATCTCAGTACTGAAGGGACATGTCCATTTTCTATTGTTAAATTAAATGTACTGTTTCAATAAATCAATTTTTAGCCAATAAAAAAAGAACTAGAGAAATATTTTTCTAGCGACCTAAAAAGTCATCCGAATGAAATGTTTTGGTGATTATTGAGTTAAATTAAACTCAGGGAACATGAATGGAATAAACATGGACGGCATTTTAAAGGAATTCTCGATGGAGAACTGAAATATTTCAGTAAAGCGTTGGATTTGCGCAAGGAAATTAATTTAGATAAGTTAGGTTGTTGGTGATACATTCTAGAAAACTTTCTGATTCTGGAATTATCCCGTCAAAAAAAGAAATTTATTCGGTTTGATTGCAATCCTTAAGATTTAGCGAATCCGTTTTGAAGAAGCAATTCTTAAGTCGTATGGGGTTACTGTGAAGGTCGTTACCAACCATCAGAATGTCATTAACCAAGTCGATTTTTATTATGACAGTGATTTTAAACTCATGAATTATCCATGTGATGAGATCTACTATCCTCCATTTAACCCCTGAAGTTAAAATCCATATCTGTCACTAATTTTGGGACTGGTTTTTATTAAAATTTGGTTTTTCTTTGAATTAAATCAATAAAAATTCAAATTATGATGACCTAGCTGACAATAAAATTATTTGATTGACCTATTTGCATTGCCATTTAAAATAGAAATAGTTCATAATTAGGACTAAGAGAAAATTATAAGTGTCTCATTTTTAGGATTATTTTAAAAACAAGGGAGACTAAAATAAATCTTTAGCACTTAGCGATTTTTTCAATCTCCACAAGTCTTGCGTTCCATTAAATGAAATTTACCATAAATCAAGAAAATATCATTTTGACTTAAAAAACTTTTTAATTTAGTTTATAGAAGATATACATAAACAAGTGCTTGGTTTTTCTACCTTTGATTGAGCAAATCAAATTTGTGTAAAAACAATGGAAATATGAGCTCATATGAGCTACTATTTAAAAGGAAAGAGGACTTTTGATCTTTTCAGATCGATTTAGACTAGAATCATCCTTTAGGAATGCGTGGCCATTCGATTGAGATGGCTACTCTTATCAAGTCCGAACTCATAATACGAAAAATTCCATATTGAGTTCGCGACTGTGATTTCGAAAAGCTCTTGTCGAGAGTAATCTCCAAGGGCTTTGTATTGGAAAGATTCTATAAGAATGGGGAGCCTCTAACTCTCGGGAAACTCATCGTAACCGACAAAGTCGAAGCACAGTCTCTGATAACTCTGGGATTGAAAATTGGTTTCACTCCACTAAGAGTTGAATGGTTTAAACGACCTTAAGTGCGATGTTTTCGCTGTCAAAATTTCGGTCATATTGCATCTTTCTGCAAGGAGTCTCTGCGCCGCTTTCTATGTGGGGGTATTTTCTATATTAATTGTGGCCTGTCGACGCACAGAGCCAATTGGGGAAGTTGCCCAGTCGCTAAACAGTCACTGGAGAGAAGAATCGGAGTAATGCGACAATCAGAAATTACTTTGGGAACCTCTGTGACACCATCTGACGACTAGAGCACAATTTTTAATTGGAAAGTTAAAGTTGAAAACTCTTTGAAGAATTCTTAGGATATCTCTAATAATCAATTTCCCAAGAGGAATGCACCTAATATAAAAGTTTCGAATGAGGAACTTGTGGGGGGAAAAATTCCGAAGGAAATCGTTAAGAAACGGACTTTTCTCTGATGCTGATGTACAGACGGACGCTGAGTCTCACGAAACAGTGGATTGCAATGACTGTCGAATTTGGCATTCAAAAAGATCCGATCTGTGTTCCACAGAAAGTAAGCAATGTAAAAACGGGCCCTTTAACAACCAGAAGGAAGTCAAAGTGAAACTCTGGACTTGATAGAGGGGCAAGCCTTCGAAATGTCTGAAAAGCCAACCAATGATACTTTTCAATTAGCCAAGGTGGCGGCACTCTCACGGGAGGTTAGTCGCCGACGACGGAAGGATTGATCGTACTAACGATCACCGGAACTGAGGCTCCTCCTATCTTCAGCGAAGTCTGACATCTTGGTCATTAATGAAACTTAGCTGAAGGAATGTAAATGGAATTTAAAGGCTACACATGTCAATTAATATACCATGGAAAACAAACTCAGTGGCGGGAACATGAACCTCAGTCTATTACAGAGCGACCTGAAGATGAAGAACATCAGACTTGTGGAGGTGACTCTCTGTGAACTTATTGTGCTTGAATTGCACACGACTACTAATTGGCTGACCATTGGAGGAATGTACTCAAAGTCTCTAAGGCGTTATTCAATTGTCATTGAGTCGTTCTTTGAAGAAAATTCCTTGGCAATCATAGTCGGAGATCTTGAAATGTGAACTATGGATGTGAAACAACAAACATGGATGGAGCTGGCCTTTAAGACTTAGCCAGTAGTCTGGGCTTTTCTGTCTTTACTTCGAAAGAACTGAATCATTATGCTGACAGAGGCCGGGATGATCGTTTTGGTCTCTTTCTATGCTCGGCGTCAATTAGTCCCTTATGTTATATACCGAGATTGGAGGCGGACATTGGCTCTGACCATATCCCCCAAACAATGCGAATACGGATAGCTGTGAATGTTACTGAGGACTTATTCATTGGTTACAACCTCGTAAATATGGACTGGAGCTTATTTGAATCTTCTATGCGGGAGTCTCTTCGAACTGTCGTGCTCCAGCCTTTGAGAAGCAGAGAGGATATTGACAACCTCGACGATCACCTAAGATCGTCAATCATGAAATTCCTGAAGACTTAGGCTGGAAAAATTGTTTTGAGACCTAAAGGAACACCAAATCATCAATTGAATTCGAAACTTGTTAATTTGCTCAAATCAAAAGGTACTTTAGAAAACCGCAAAAGGAGATGTCGAGTTTATTAAATACCGCCTGAAAATTGAGATTAACAAAATCAATTTTATTATTGCTTAAAAATATATAAAATATTAAATGCCCCATAAAGGAGTTTATCTTTTAAAGACGGGATGTCCACCTTCCCATACAAGCAGGGGAAATCCCTTATTTGGGATTCTACCTGTTCGGACACGTTCTCGCTGGGAAATCTCGCTCTGTCCGCCGCCAATCCTGGGCACGCTTCGAGGCAGGCCGAGGACCGAAAGATTCTCAAGTACGGCCACCTCTCCAACTCGCTGTTCTTTACTCCAATCGCCGTGGACTCCTCCGGGATCTTCGGCCCCAAGACACTCCGCTTCCTTCGCTCGCTCGGTCGACGGATTTCAAGGACAAACCACGATCCAAGTGAGTATTCTTGGCTCCTGGAACGTCTGTCGATTGCTGTGATCCGAGGGAACGGCTTCGCCATTCGCGAGGCTGGCCGGGTGTCTCGTGAGGCCATTAATTGTCGTATGTCATAGCTTCCGGGCTGTTGATAGTGTCCGGGGTGATGAGAACTACTGATCACTTAAAAACACTATGAGATATGCGCTCTAATATTTACACTGTTTATAAGCTACTAGGTAGAATTGTGTTTTAATTAAAATAATGTTTGTTTTCATTAATAAATTATTTTAATTTTTGGTTATCCAATTATTAATAGAAAACCTAATAAATTATGGCACGTGTAAACACGCGGTTGACATACCTTGTTGTTGTATTACATTATTTGGTCGATCCTTATTTTTTTATTTAATTGGATTCAGAAGGGATATTTTGCGATGTAGTTTCTTTTAATGGTTAAATTATCTGAAATTTCATCATTTTGTAATATTTGTAAGTTTATTCCTTCAATTCAATTTCATCCTATTTTTAATGAAAATTTTTATTCTTTATAACACAATTTTATTTATGACGGAGAGAAATATTTTGAGTCGATAAAGCTATTTATGATATTTTTTATGATATTTTCCATTGAAACAAGAACGACTGTTTGTTAGTGTTTTTAAGTGATCAGTCGTTCTCATCACCCCGGACAGTATCAACAACCCGGGCGCTATGACATTTATTTATTATACATTATTGAATATATTACTGGTCTAAATAAAATTGCCAACATTTAAATCTTAAGCTGTGATATAATTGTGCAGAATGTTTAATCCGTGTGCTGTCAAATTACAAGACTTTATTGATCTGTTCCAAACTCAGGACTGTCGACAATACTTGATGGCCCACAATATTCTCGACGACGACAAGTACTCCTCCTCATGACTGGAGGACTGCTTTTTATTTGCCCTCAAACATTCTCCCCAGAAGGCTATCATCAACGCACTTAGCATTGCTGGCAAGTTTCTCTGTGCTAACTATCTGGAATCCTCGCCCCGCATCGACAAAACAATTCACATTGGCCATTGACTTTAAGTGATCGACTGCTGAAATGTGGCTACGAACACGGAGGAGACGGCTGTGGAATGCTTCCTCATATTTGCAGAACTGGGCAAACTCACGTTGCTTAAATCCCTGGAAATGGAATTCGACTGGAAGGATTCGTGGATGTGGGGAGTCGGGTCAGTTGACTTGACGGGAATCCAAAATTTCTGCAGTTTTCTGAAATGGCCGTCCACAACAACAAAATATGGAAAGTATTTGGGCGAACAATGAATATGAGGTCAATCAAGACACAAACTGAGGTCGATGCGGGGAGAGGATTCCAGATAGTTAGCAAAGGGAAAATAGCTAAATAATTATTTTACTTTTAATATTGGTTCTTCGCTATTCTTAGTGCAAAACCCATGTGGATTTACTGTTTTCAATCAGTAAAAACTATTTTATTACTAATCATATGAAACAACCAACTAAATGATTATTCTCAACCCAAAAATTTCCTTAAGAATAGATTTTTTTGGTAATAAAAATGTTTTGTAGTTGTATTTCCAAAATTCTTTCCAATCAAATGCTATTTTTGAATGGCCTTACATGTTTGATGGATAGTCAATGAGAAACGAGTATTTCGGCACTCAAAAATGATTGTGTAATCCATATGTTAAATTCAAATTCAGAGGTACTTAAATCTAGTCCTAACTTTATTGTATTCCAAGAGTTAACTGCTGTTGCTTGCTCAATTGCTAATGCGAACAAAAAATCATTTGAGTGCCTTTATTTCTAACAGCCTGCTTTCTTTGTGACAAGCATTACTTTTTAGAACAGAAAAAAAGTACAAATGTCATCAAGTCGAACATTAATCCAGTTTATAACTCAGTTTGTCAAAATTCATTAAAAATGTTAGGAATTAGTATTTTCGATAGATGAGCTCCCTCTTGGCCTCGACGAGGTCATTGACGTGATTGTCATGGATTACGAAAAAATTGGAAAAAATAGGTTAATTTAGTTTAACATGTGAATAGATTGCTAGGAACTGCACAAGCAAAACTCGACAATGTTTTCCAAAAATCAATTGATTCATTTCATCTCGAACTATCTCTGAAGGGAACTTCGAAAACAAGCCAAAGTAGATATGGATCAAAATACGGTAGAAGAGGAGACTCCCCTCACCATAGAACCGACGGGTAATTTGAACTTACATTGTTAGAGGATAAAATTGAAATTCCGAAGAATTCACTTTCTATTCAATCAACGAGGCCTGTCGTTGTCGACACAAATCCCAGGGACTTTGAGGTTCTCGAATTGTCTTAAAAGTAGATTCGAGTGAAAATTGTAAGTGCGAGACGATTGCAAGGAGAAAACATAAACCCCATTTGCAGGTTGAAGTTGAAAAAGCAATATAAAAAACAACAATTAAAAAGAGCACCAACTGTCCGGAGTGGAATGAAATGTTTTATTTTAATTTAAAAATATCACCGAAACAACTTGTGACTGAAATCATTGACTTTAATGTCGTGACCAAATCTAAAACTCAATTTAGGTCTACGACTTAAAAAAACTGCATAGCGACTGTCTAATCGGATCATTCTCCGTTATTCGTTTAAATTCACTTTTAGTGCGACCTTGGCTACGTTTACCACTCCCCTTCTCGAGCTGTTGTTAACAAATGGCTTTTTCTGAGTTTGCCAAACCAGAAAAGAATGTCTTCAACTGGGTTTTTGAAAATATGCATTTCTGTTGTCGGTGCGAACGACAAGCCGCCTGTTTTTGCGCAAGATTCTACAAACTTTGACGTTGAATTGTATATATAATATTTAACCCAATAGAAACCTGCTGAAACCACTGGGAGCATCCTTGCATCCAATGACATTACTCTTAACAATATATGAAGCCAAAGATTTTCCACAAAGTATTTTTACCCAATGCGCGTAAATGGCTTTATTTTCTCTTTAAACAACATATTTAGTGAATCCTATAATGAAAAGTCTATTTAGGAAAAACAGCAACAAAGATCTGATCGACCCTTACGTAATTACTTCATTTGCGGGGAAATCGGTTGGGTGAATATCGCTAATAACAAGAGTAAATCCAGTATATTGCCCAACACAGATCATCCTTCATTCATGGAACGACTTGCGTTCAATTTTATGGTGGAAATTATTTTTTCACATTTTCAGTTTCCGACGTTGTGTAAGACCGTTAAATTGACCGTAATGGATTGGTCGCATTACCGTGACCTTAAATTTCAGGGACAAATTAAACGGAAATGATTTGGTGGGGACGACCACAATGTCCATTTCGGATATTTCTCTTTCAGGAGAAAACGGTGATATACAGTGAATGAGTGCTAGGTTTTATGCCGACATTCGGGCCTGCTTATCTTAATATTTATGGATCTCGTCGAGAATTTATCCTCCTTTCTGACAAGTTTATGGACGCCGAAAAGGGGAATGTGGAAGGATTCAGTTACCGAGGAAGGATTTTAGTTGATTTGAAAACTATTCCAAGTGACCCAACTTCCCCACCAATTAGTCCTGCCGACAATTCATAGAAACTTAACATTTATGTAACTTAATTTCGTCATTTTTAAAAATATAAGAACAGACGCTCTTGTGTTCTTCTTGGGATGATTCAAAACGCAGGAATGCTGAAGGAACTTGATGGAATGATCACATTCGAACTAAGCATTGGTTTAAACTTCATAATGACTGGATAACAGGAATCTACGGGAATGTACTTGAGAGTAAATCTATTCCGACGTCTTCAACAACTCTGCCTCTGCAGGAATATTATGACGGAAATCACTACAATTATATTCCATTTGGATCGGAAAAACCCGCAATGAGAATTGAGTGCCAGTGGGAGGACATTCTGTTCAGAATCAAGTCTATGAACCAAATTTCCAACTACAAACTCAAAATAGTATACCTGGAGCGATTTAGCTTGATAGGACAAGTATGTTGCAATTATTCGCAATATGATAATTCAAAATGTCTAGCACAGGGAGTTGGCTAGCAAAGCTATCAAATATGTTGAGGATCTCATAGCTGATCTAAGGTATTTTTGAATTTTACACATCTTATTCAGACAGCCAATTTTACCAATTGGGGAAAGAGAAAATGCAAATATTCTTGACCGAAATTTATACGAAACCTCGAAATGGAGTGAACTCTCACTTACAAGGCCGCATTTTTCAGATATAACAGGAAAAATAAACCTTCCTAAAAATTCATTCAAATGTCCAGATGGTTGGCAATGGAGTGGGTGAATCGCGTTCTCCGGGAATGAAATGGGTTCCTACCACCTCAGTATTTTGTCGACATGATAATCTAGTCAAGCGATATGAAATCTATGGATGTCCAGTTAGAGAGTGGATGGTCATGGGCTGACGACTGGAAAGTCGATTTAAAGAGAGCCGTGGACGAATTTGGCATGCTATAATTATAGATGAATTAGGTTGGGAATATGCTACGTTTGATGGAGAAATGACCAATTATTCTCCAATAGAAAAGCTCTACCACAACTGTCGAAGAAGACGTTTATTAAGAACGAGGACTTTTAACAATAACGAGACTGTATTTTATTTATCACTTAAACAAAGATTGAAAAAGAAATTTCCACTGATGGTTGGGAGTACGCACAACTTTTTACTACCAAATTTCATAAAATAAACCGAAAAATGGACTTGGTTAGACGTCGACGGTGGGTTCGAAGAATTATTTGCGACGGAGAGCTGATTCCGTGCACATTTTTATTCAATAATTCGGTAAGTAACACAGTTTAGTGTATTTTTAGAAAAAAGACAAGACATGTGATCTCGTTTCTCCGTCAATGACCTTTCATGTTAAAGCCTGTCATAAATTTCAACTTCGAGCATATATATTCCAAGGTAGAAATCTCGTGGGATTGGATAAAAACGGATTATCAGGTAATAAGTAATATTATGTTCGAGACTGCTATTTATATGTTGTTTGTAACAACCAGAGCCAAAAAACCAAGACAATTAAAGAAACTACGTCCCCAAAATGGGATCAGACATTAATTTTCAAAGAAATGCTGTCAGGTTTCTCACCTCAACCTCCTTTTCCACAGATATGAACTGAGAGTGATCGTGTGGAACACGAAGGACGTGGTTTTAAATGACCAGCCATTAATTGGGCCCGAAATGATGTCTGAAATTTACGTCAAGGCGTGGATCGATGGAATAGACTTGGTGCAGAAGACAGATATTCATTACAGATCGTTAGAAGGCGAAGGATCGTTAGACGGGAAAATTGAAATGGAGTTGGAGTTGCTGACAGAAGAAGCTCGTGAGAGGCCAGCAGGACTTGGAGAAGTGATCCAAATAAGAACCCACGCCTGCCTGAGCCAATGTGAATAGAAATATTAAAATTATTAGCCGCCCTGCCACGTCGTTTCTTTGGTTTTCGTCGCCTTTTGAATCGTTTCAATCTTAATAATAAAATGGTATGGTGTGTGTCTGTCTGTCTGTCTGTCTGTCTGTGTGTGCACACCAACTTCAAATTGGCAAAGTAAAGATAAATTCCCCCCAAAAAAAATTTTCTGCATTTTGGTTAAAATGAACAACTACGATGTCCTCGACTTACATGATGAGGTCCTTAAAACCTTCCCCCCAAAAAAAAATTAAAAAAAAAATTTTCTGCATTTTGGTTAAAATGAACAACTACGATGTCCTCGACTTACATGATGAGGTCCTTAAAACCTTCCCCCCAAAAAAAAAATTAAAAAAAAAATTTTCTGCATTTTGGTTAAAATGAACAACTAAGATGTCCTCGACTTACATGATGAGGTCCTTAAAACCTTCCCCCCAAAAAAAAATAAAAAAAAAAATTTTCTGCATTTTGGTTAAAATGAACAACTACGATGTCCTCGACTTACATGATGAGGTCCTTAAAACCTTCCCCCCAAAAAAAAATTAAAAAAAAATTTTCTGCATTTTGGTTAAAATGAACAACTACGATGTCCTCGACTTACATGATGAGGTCCTTAAAACCTTCTCCCCAAAAAAAAATTAAAAAAAAATTTTCTGCATTTTGGTTAAAATGAACAACTACGATGTCCTCGACTTACATGATGAGGTCCTTAAAACCTTCCCCCCAAAAAAAAATTAAAAAAAAAATTTCTGCATTTTGGTTAAAATGAACAACTACGATGTCCTCGACTTACATGATGAGGTCCTTAAAACCTTCCCCCCAAAAAAAATTAAAAAAAAATTTTCTGCATTTTGGTTAAAATGAACAACTACGATGTCCTCGACTTACATGATGAAGTCCTTAAAACCTTTCCGCCAAAAAATCAAAAAATTATTTTCTGCATTTGATTAAAATGAACAACGTTAATGTCCTCAACATTCATGATGAGGTCCATTAAAACCTTCGAGGCAAAAATCTCACGTATTAAGAATATCCTTGATGAAAACGACAGCGAGAATATTAACAATGATGAACTCCCAATTATTCGCGATAAAGAAATTCAATTCATCCTATGATTTTCTCTTTAAAATTAAATGCATATATCATTATCGACCATGAATCAAAATTAAAGCTATTATCATATTTGACTTTGACAGAATGTGCAATTACAGATTGCACGACCTTGAATAGAGTGTGCAATTAACAGATTTTGAAAAACACTTTGATAGTTGAAACCACATTAGCACAATCATTAACACAATTTACCACCAATTGACAGCGCAATCAGAAGAATTTGCGTAAAAATATTAACTATTTAGTTAAGTTTTTCGTAAAGATAAAATTTATTTTCGGTATGCCTCTTTTCCTAAACTTTTTTATTATTCAAAAATAATTTTTTCAATAGATAACCGAAGGAGGGAAGACGACCTTAAGAAAAGAAGTTTTTCGTAAAGATAGAATTTATTTTCTGTATGGCTCTTTTTTCCTAATATTTTTTATTATTCAAAAATAATTTTTTAAATAGATCACCGAAGGAGGAAAAACGAAGCTGAAGAAAAAACGGTCAGCTTAAGGTAATTAATTAAATCTTTTTTGTGTGTCGCTTTTTTGGCTGCTGCTAAGTTTTTTTTTTGTTTTTTTTATTTTTTTGTTTTTAAATTATTTATTTTTATTTGTTTTTTTTATTTTTTTTGTTATTTTCTAAAAATTCAACCGGATTGAATTTTTAAACTCCTTAGATCCCTCTGGAATGCCGAATCATCTTTTAAAGTTAAAGATAGGCGTTCCAGTGGTTTTATTACGAAATCTTGCGCCACCTAAATTATGCAACGGAACGAGGTTAGTTATCAAAAATTTGATGGCTAACGTAATAGAGGCGACGATATTAACAGGTAAGTATAGAGGTGAGGATGTTTATATTCCACGAATTCAGATAATTTCTGATGAATTACCATTTAGATTTAAAAGGCTGCAATTTCCTTTGAGGATGAGTTTTGCAATGACAATAAACAAGGCCCAGGGACAGTCATTAAAGGTAGTTGGGTTATTTTTAGAGAGTGAGTGCTTTTCACATGGACAGCTGTATGTGGGATGCTCGAGGGTAGGCAGAAGAGAAAATTTATTCATATATGCCAAGGAAGGACGGACGACAAACATCGTTTATCAACAGGCGATAGAATAGGGTTACATTAAACCAGGTAGTTTTATACATCTACATACACTTATAGTTGTTTGATGAAACAGGCCCTCCGCAGGAGCTAGGTCGCGGTGAGCGAAGCGAGCTGCCGAGCTAGTATATAATATGGAGAAACTACAAATGGCATATTATAACACCCATTGCCATCATATTAATCGTCACTTTCATTTTACTGATTATATACGCAGTGCCTGTATTCCCACCTCTCACCATCCTATAGGGTGCCACTGTGGAGAAGATGATTAATTAATTACTAATAACTTTTTAACTTGCTTCTCATGAGATTTGACTTATGTTTTAGCTTTAAGTAAAAATGTTAATATTTGTTAGTGGACTAAAAAATATATAATCGCAATGCAAAGACAAACACTTGACGAGTGACACCGTCATAGAAATCTCGTCACTTTCAAGTACTAATTGGAATCGGATGGGACAACACGAGCTTCATAGTCTTTTTAGCCACACGCTAATGAAAATAAAACTCAAAAACAAGAGAAACCAACTCAATCGGATTAAATAGACAATAGAAAAAAAATCTTCGACGTCTTTTGCCATTTGTTCGATTTCTTTCTTTACCGTCTCTAAACAAGTCAACAGGTTATTCAAATCGGTGGCTGTCATGTGTAATTCCACCAACGTTTTGATAATTTTACTTAACGTTTGCTCCCAGTCCACCAGAGAAGTTGCAAACCAAAACTATCAACTAAACGATAACAAACATTTCATTAATCTAATTAAGTTGTTTCCAACGGGTTCCTCATTTTGAGAGACACAAATTTTAGTTTTGAAAAATGAATAAAAATTCAATATAACAAAAATAAGGCTAAAAAAAAAATTACAAAGAAAATAATAGTAAATTTCAAGGTATGTAAAATAAAACAGATCAAGAAAATAAAATCTGACAATGTCACAAAAAGGATGGAATTTCGGTTAACTTAATCATTAAAAGAAACTACATCATGAATTATTCCCTTTGAATCCAAATTAAATATAAAAGACGACTACATAGTGAAAAAACACCCAGCTTACACATGGCTTAATTTATTATATTTTCTATTTAAAATTAAGATTAATTAAACAATTATTAATAAAAAAACGTATTTTAATTAAAACGATTTTAATGATAGGACAAAGTCAGGGAACGTAGCCACTACCAACCAAACCGTTGACAGGTTGGTTGGCAAGGGGAAGAGGTTGGTTCTGTTTGTTACTGAAGGAAAATCAGGATCCAATCGTCTCCACGAAAAGGCGAATCACATGACGATCATCATATTGGGCTAAGCAATTATCGTCGAAGAATAGGCCTTGCCGAATCCACGCATTCCCACTCTCTCAGTGACCTTTTCTCGTGTCCAGGCCCATTTTCTGCTTCCCCAAAACACCGGATCGCGATCGGGGATCTTTGGGAGCGTCCGACATTGACAATTTCGTTCTTGTTAGCCACCGGTTTCCTTCAATTGAAGGAGCCGAAGACCTTCTGTCTTAATTTCAACAAATTTTTAAAATGTGAAATTAGATTTTATTAAGTTTTCATTAAATGCCTTAAAACGTCAATTCCAGGCACTGTACCTGTCATTAGAATAATTCTGAAAAACTGTTCTGACAAACTGTTAACAAAATACAGCAAGTTGAGAAGTTTCTCTCTTTTATGCATGCTGAATTTGTCAAATAGGATTGAAAAATATTCAAAATTTTCAAAAACTTTTTTTTGAAAAGAGAGATGAAATTTTTTACTCTTTTAATGACAGTTCTTGGAGATAATCAGATAATTTAGAAAAAATTTTTTTTTAGTAGTAAATAAATTTATATAAGTGAAAAGATTTGGTATTTGCTGATTAACGAACGTTTTGTCTTGTTTTTCTGCGTGTTAAATGATAATGTCCGACCAATGGAATGATGTTTGACGACAAAACTGTGTCGGCGATAGACTACTAAGTACTAATATTTGTTCCGCAGGGATCTGTCTTGAGTCCACTTTTTTTCAATTTCATCTTGTCGGACATTCTCCTGCCGTCTGTACGTACTGGCAAGCTTGTCATCTACGCTGATGATATCCTGGTTATAGATACCTCAAAAAGGATATCAAAGTTGCCTTTCAATGTTGAAAAAATTTTCTTTAAGAAGAATAGTAATTTCATTAAATTTTGTAAAAATCCAATTAAAATAGAATATATCATTTTTTTCGTGAAATGATTTCTTCAGTCAAAACCAAGTTTTCTTCAGTTTGCAAAAATACGACTATTGCATCGTAAAGATTAACAAATCTTTCTAAAGTATTTTCTTTTGAAAGCCATCTTACTTCCGTATGTAATAAAAGTCGAATAAAATCTTCATCAGCATCCTTACAAAACTTTGCTTCTTGTTTTTATTTTGTTAATTGTTTTGATTACAATTTTTAAAGATTGATGTAAATCATAACATAAAATATTCGACACCAGTTGATGGCGATGTAAAATACAAGGAACGGTAATGACCCATGGATAATCTTTAAGAAGAAAAACAATTCCCTTATATCTTCCAACCATTGACAACGCAGCATCAGTCGCACAGGAAACCAAATTTTCAAATAATATTTCATTTGTTTCTAAAAACACTTTTACTACGGAATATATTGACATTCCAGTTGTACAGGTTTCTAATAATTCGACAAACAATAAATCCTCATTTAATACACATTCATTATCGAAATACCTAAATTTTATTAAAAAATTCGAAAATAACCTCACAAATCCCATTAAAATAGCTTTACTCTCTACAAAAACCCTTTCATCAATTTGTAAAGAAAACTTATTCAGTCTTTCAATAAGAATTTCTTTTACTTTATCACCCATTTCATCAATTCTTTGACGAATCGAATCATTGCTAAGATATAGACTTTTAATATTTTAGAAGCATCTTGATGCATTACATCCGATATTATTACTTCCAATGGAATTATTACATTTTTCGCGATAGTATGAGAACTGGAAGTTTTCACAATAATTTCAGCAATTTTATAAAAATGGATCTGCGCACCCACAACTACATATAAATGTTAAATAACCATCATGTACTGGCTTTGTGAATAACGATTTGATCGTTTTCTTATTTTCAAAATTGTATTTTAAAGTTTGAAAATATTCAATCGGCTTTGACATTTTATCCGGGTGCTTGGGTTTGAAAAGATCCTGTAATCGTGATGGCTTCATTGCCTCATTTGAGAAAGAACATTAACAAATTTGACAATCAGGCTGTTTTGTATCTTCAGTACATTGAATAAACCCATATTTTAAATATTCGTTTTGATAATGAAGACTTTTCTTATTTGAGCGAGAAGACATCTTAGATATCAAACAAGAATGTAAAAACAGAGTGATATTTTGAATATAAAATTTAAGGATAAACACTATAGAAGAAATATTAATAAATCTGATTGTTTTTTACAAAAAGGGTGATATTTAGACATTATTTTTCTTAAAAACAATCAAAAAGATATCTAAAATGCTGAAAATTCCAAAATTGAGCGTTGGATTTGTGACGAAAAAATTCTCCAAAGACAGAACCACAATGCAAAAAATTGGATCAGAGCGTCACCCGAAGTTGTCTTCAGATCAAAAAACACATTACAATTACCTTCGAAGAATGAACTATCAATTTCTGCCGTGTCCCTTTCTGAAATTGCCAAACTAATATTAATATTGACGTCTCTCCTAAAACAAGTTTAGAAGCTTATAATAGTCAAGTACGAAAGATTTTTTACCTTGAAAACGTTATTAAAAATCCAATATCGTTTAAAAAATGGTTTGAAACATAAATTTTTAAAAAAAATTTTCATACAAGCTAAATATAGATTTCAAAAACATCGAGTAATTCACAATATTCAATGAAAGGTACTTTAGAAGAAAAATGTATTATTTACTGATCGTAAGCATCAATCGAAAGATTAATATTTTTCTAAAAGTCAGCATATTATTAAATAAAGATTATTTAATAGAAAATAATACATTAATAAATAATTTATTTCATTGTGGATGCCACCAAAAGAAGGATTTCTTTGTCCTTCATGTCATAAAAAGTATAATAATGAGAACGAATTAACATCACACTTTCTAAACACCCACAATGACCCCATTACCAGTCTATCCTACATTGACTAACTCATAGACTTTGAAGAACAATCCTCCAATCCACAAACAATAAAACCCCAAAAAATAGGTCTCCACTAAACCAACCAGAATTATAGGCCTAATGAAGGACGATACTTCTTTACTCAAAAACCTCCGTGAAAAACACGGAAAAAACAAAGAAGCCAACGCCAAACTGATTTGGAGACTTTCTCGACTTCTTGCTGGTCTCCGAGAGGCAACGGGGGACCGAGGACTGTCAAAAACCAAGGCTTTGGAGGTTGAAAAATCCACTGTGCCTTGGATCGATGACAATATGTCTTCAAATTGTTATTGCTGTAAAAAAACCTACAATTTAATAAACCGACGACACCATTGCAGAGTTTGTGGTTACATAATTTGTTCGAAATGCTGTTTTTTTATATCCTACGACGACGCAGGCAGATTTGAGAGTTTAATTCCGCAGAATGTTTCACCACAGTTTATATGGATTGGCCTGACTGTTCAAAATCTCAAATCCAAGTCGATTTCAACGACAAATATAGAGTCAATTCAATCCGAATTTGTGACATTTGTGGACAGTTTATCAGCAAACGTGTCAGGACGTTAAACGAGAGCAGTGAAGGGACTGATTTTAAGCGCAAGTACTCGGTAGATGTGAGGGACTGAGGTCACTTAGTAGAGTCTTATGGAAGCTGTTAAATTTGCGGAGACCGTGGTCGGGCAGTTGGAGGACATGGACAGTTCAGAGGAGGCCTATGAGAGTGTGAAGGACCAGGCAAGGGTGGCTTGTATTTCTGTGGAGAATTGCAGGTTTTGTTGTATTAAAATGTTTAGTTTGTATTTTTTGGAGATTAGTGAGAAATGTAAAGAAGAATTCCCACTAAAGTCAAAGATTTGCGTTAATATAAGAAAATTTGCAATTAATGTTATACAAGACCACATTGGACGTATTTCAAATTGAATTAAATTTTATTTATTGGATTTTATATATTTTTAAATAATTTTTCGTAATCGTTATATTAAAATGTCTAAGTATATATTGTGGGTCGGGCTCCATTGGAATATTGCACATTTTATAGGTCTCATCAAAAGTACACAGTGAGTAATTTAAAATACATTATGGTAGGGAATGACTGATTTGTGGCCACTGAATAATGTCATACTTAGGCATGTAACTGTAATTTTAAAATAAGATTTGTGCAGAGCTTTAAACTGATAAGACGTGCAAATGCATTTACATTCACGACATTAAATGAGTTTTCTGGTATTTTCTGTACTGAGTTTCAGATACAGTAACGGGTATTAGATAAAATGTTGATTACAAATGTTTCAATTTTGTAATGATTAAAAGAACAGAAATAAAAAAGAATGTTTGTAATTTGGAGAATGTCTTTCCAAAGGGAAATGCAACGTCATGTTGAATTAAAATTAATTTTGAATGTCTCGCAACATTCTCCAATGAAATCACCGTATCTAAAGCCCTAAATGATTCTTAAAACATTTGTGTTAAGTCACAGTCACGTTGGATCACTAATTTATAGATATTAAGCTTTTCCTGATTGTTATTACTCGTATAATGAAAGTCTAAAAACAAAATTAGATGGTAGCCAGGAAAGTAGTCAAAATGCTAATGGTCAAGTCAACGGCAACACTCATCGATCCTCGTGTCCGTACTCTTTTGGCAGGATACCGGTGCTCGGATGGGTCGCAGGTGACCCTTTTCAAAAATGTGTTTAAGCAATACCACTTAAATGAAGTTAATAGCAACTTGCAATCCACGTTGCAAGTTTGCCTTTAATTTTGACTAGTGCACGTAACAATAAAGAAAAGCGGAAACAAGAAATATCAGAATAAATAATTAGGTTAGTTAATGAATATCGTTAGAATATTTTTTCAGTTACATTCACTTGTGCAGATCATATTATTGGGGATCGGGTGGTCACAGAAGTTACAATCTATTGTGAGTATACAAATACACCAAATGCTTCTTGCATAGTGAGGGTTATCTTTTGATTTTTATATAATTTTAGTTCCACACTGTTGTCGGCTAACATCATATATGCTTCATCCATCACTTTCGTAATTCTTATATGAGAATAACAAAGTATACAGTGTGGGTTGGGACCCGTTTGTGAACATGCACACTTTCTGGTCGTGATACAAACTACACAGTCAGTAATTTAAAATACTAAAGCGTGGCACGACGACTGATTTTTGGCGACTGAAAGATGGTATTTGACGGCATGTAACTTTAATGTTAGAATAAGATTTGTACAGATGTGATAATGCGGCTAGACGTGCAAAACTATTTACATTCACGTAACGAAGGTTATCACAGTAATACAGCATTCTAATAATTCGAAATATTTAAATATACATATAGTCTAATTTATCCAACCCATCAAATGAGTTGTTTAGTATTTTCTTCAGCGAGTCTCCTTTACACTCACTAATATCAATGAAATATTGATTACAATTGTTTCAAATTTTTTAGATGGGAGAATATTTCTCCATTAGGAAATGTCACTTTTCTCTTTATGGTAATATCTATCCCATCTCCCGCAGCATTTTCTCCATTGAAAATACAGTTGTATAAATTAAGATATCTTTTAAAATAAGCAATTCTTCAATAACCTTCTTGTCAAATCGCAGTCGTTTTGGATCACTAAATGAATAAAAAATAGGACAAGTGGAAGCATTTTAATTAATGCTGATATTTTATTGTCAATAACTCAGTGGTTAGACATTGAATTGATATATTTATTAAACTGTTTTTTTAATATAATATTTAATTTAATTATAAATTAACGTCTTTAGTTACTAATAACTAACTAATCTATATAATTCTCCTCCTTTTTGGACCGTTGCACTGGATCTGCGTATTCTTCTCTTCTAACACTTCATATGACACATGAGACACATCTTCCGGCAAATCTGGTGGATCTGTTGTTTCTCTAGCCAATTTTAGGAGGTGATTGGTGGCCCTTGAAACTTGTTCCTCATGTTTTTCAATTTCCACTCCATGTTTATGTTCAACAAGCATGGCCTCCAATGTCTTCTTAATCGTCAGCGATTGTATATACGATCTAGTGGAAGCATCCAACTTCAGTCTTTCCATATAAGACTTATAGAATTTAGAAACTATCCCGTCCCATGTGAGGACAATGGGGATTATCGTTACCTTCGCACCGTGGATTTGAGATAATTCTCCAGCAAAAAGATCATATTTATGCAGTTTTTCTACTTCCACTTGCTTTAACATGGCGTGGGAAGTAATTCCGACTTCAATTAGAGTGATTTCGTTTTTCGTTTTATCAAGGACAAAGATATCTGGTATATTGTTTTTTACATGAACATCTGTCTGCAAGGTGGTGTCCTTCATTATCTCCACTTTATGATTTGAGCTAACTGACTGGACTGTGTGTGACTTTAACCTTTTGGTTTTCCTGATTCCATATTGGCGGCAGAGATGCAAATGGATGCATCTTATAACTTCATTATGTCTTCTGGTATAATCACTGTTCAGCATTCTGCTACATCTTGTAGCAATGTGATCAACAGATTTTTTAGCTTGATTACAATGATTGCACATTCCTCCGTTATCGTTGAAAAATATATTTCGATTCTGAATAATACAATCCTGAATAATAAAGGAAGGCGACTCAGTGCCTCTTTGTAGTCCTCCAACTGACACTTTCAGTCGTGGACTCTGAAATAGCCAGACTATGACTTCTGATCTCGGACTGTTGTTTCCATTCACTAGCCATTCCGTAGACATATTGATGTCAACATTCTGATCCTCACAACATTTGAAAAGTACGGAATGCAACATCTTCGATTTAATAATCTTCATTAGACTCTTTTGTTGATTCTCCTTGATTATGTTTATATTCAATTCTGAAGGATCTTCAATATTGTATTTGAAGGTAAGAAATCTTGCGATGGTGGCCATATGTGTTTTATTTATTTTCAAGACCCGCTAGATTCCAGCCTTTCTGAGACACATTGCAGACTTTCTTTCAAGATCAGTCAAAAATTGGTATAACATGCATTCACTTTTATGGACAATTGAATTAAGTCCTCTTCCAAGGTTAGATCTGCTTATATATAATCTTTCCTTATTTGCAGGTTTCAGATGAACATGTAAATTAGATAGAATCCTTCGAACTTCGGTATCAATGGCTTGAAACTCGTGTGGCTCAATGTCAATTAGTCCAATATAGTAATTGTAAAGTGATAGACAATATTCATTAATCGCCTTGAATAGATTCACTGCATTTAGCTTCGTGCTCACTAAGCTTTCAATTCTCTTCTTTACATTTTCTGCAATTTTTTTCATAACTTCATGCTTCAATACATTGCTTCCTTTATCCTCCAAGACTCCCAGATATCGATATCCATCATATCCGTCAAGACTTCTAGTTTCTTTAACATAATTCAGATTGGTTGCAGATTTTTCAGAATTCCTCCTGAGACCAACAACACTGAAGTATTCATCAATACTTTCCATCATCCTCAAGATCGTATTTTCTTTCTCAGCAAGTATTTTCAAATCATCAATAAATAGCAGATGATTAGTTGAGTATGTTATTTGAGACGGGTCATTATGGTCAATACAGATTTTAGGAAACTTGTGATTTAGTATCCTGCTCAACGGATCCATTACCAGCGTAAAAAGTTGGGGAGATAGTGAATCTCCTTGAAGAATTCCTCTTTCTAATTTCACTGTTCCAATTCTATTTACATTGAGATTCAGAATCACTTTCCATTTACTTATCAAACTTTTAATAAACTTCACAATCCACTCAGGGAGTCCAGAATAATCCAATACCAGCGATAAAAATTCATGGTTAACAGAATCAAATGCTTTGTTTATATCAATCCATGTCGCAAATAAGTTATTTCCATAGTGATTGTTAATGCACTGGTTTATTAAAGCCTGTTCTTTTGCACCCTGGCAATGTCTTCTAGCTCCCAGTTGGTTATCCGAAACAAGACCAAAAGCTTCAATGTAGTCTGTAAGTTTAGTGTTGACACATTTTGTAACAAGTTTGTATAGTATAGGCATGCATGTATTCGGACGCAAGTCATTAGGTGATTCACAACAAGCTTTTTTTGGGATGAGAAATGTAACCCCAGTGTAAAACCACTGACCAGGACAGTAATCTCTATTAATAATTTTCAAAATTTCATCACATAAATAATTATGGAGAGATTCAAACTTCTTAATAAAAAAGCAGTATACTCCATTGCATCCAGAAGTCTTCCAGTTTGGCGCATAGTTAATAATACTTTTGATAAAGTCTGGTTTGATGTCAACTGGGGATTGTTCTATGCCAGTTATACGTTTTCCAACAACATCAGTGACAATATGATTTTCATCTTTTTTCCATATCTTCTCCCAAAATGACAAACATTCACCTTCTGGCAACGTATATTTATTATTTTCTCCACCATTCAGGTTTCGGTAAAACCTCCTTCTGTTGAGTTCAAAACAAAAATTGTCTCTTCTAAATGATTTTCGTGACTCATAAATCGAAATCCTTTTTTCCATGATTTTTATTCTATTTTCAATTAACGTACATATTCTGGTGATTTCTCCCTTTCTCGACTTCTTATATTCAAAGGAGCACATAAAGTCCAGGGCCGTATCCTTTTCACTTTTGGATTTCAGACTGGAGAAATTAGCAATAAGAGTGAGGTTCTCTTTGAATTTAGTAATTCTCTTCTCAATATTTTCCCTCCAAGAGGTTCTTATTTTATTTTTAAGAACCAAATTTTCGTATGCACATTGTCCTGCAAAAATAATATCCGTGATTTCGTTTATATCCTTTGAAGGACAAGTCAATACATAATTTGAAATCACTGCATCCAAAGCAACCAGAATATCTTTCTTAACCAATTTATATGGAATCTTCTTGGTAGGTTTTCTCGAATCCCTTGATATTGATATAACTCTCTTAATTTGGAAATTAAATTCTTCTTTACATTTTCCATATAAAGAAATTTCTGTTTTTGACAGTGAATTTCCGTTTTCTGTTACACCCACATCATTTTGATTACCACAAGTCTCATTATGGCGTTTCACTTTCAATAATTTTTTAACATCGGAGATGCTTTTCTGAACAAGAAAACGGGTATTGAAATTATGTACAATGAGGTTCCATCCACCACGAGGGATTCTTCCAAATCTCCGTTTAGCCGAATCAACAACAGAAGATATCCACTGCAATTTGTCGTTAGAATGTGTTTCAGTTATCAATGATTTAAGGGGGAGCAAATGCGTTCGTGAAGGTTCAATATAAGGATCATTGCAAGTTTCAGGCGTTCCATGTATCCCTGAAGACACGTTTCCAACTTCTGATTGATTATTATTATTTGTATTTTATGTAGGAAGGCCCTCAGGATTTGTTTGCAGACTGGTGAAAACAGACATACACGTCACACTTCAAACTATTTTATCATTATTATTCGGACAATTATCATTCGGACTATATTACAGTGACTATGCATAATTTGTATCAAACTAGTGAGAGAATACAAAATAGTCAGCCTACACCGTTTGCTTTTTACTTTCGGCCTGAAGGTAAAATAATCCGAAGGTAAGAAGGTAAAATAAAGATAAGGAAGCCTGGGACTAACTAACACAATCCAAATCATTGAATCCATATGGCTTAAACTCCATGGTACCCACATAATCATCAAGCAATGAAATGGCATACTCATTTAATGCTATGAATGAATTCACAGTATTTAAACGAGTTTTACATAACATTGCTACCCGCACTCCATCTATTTTTTAGTTTCAAAAAGAATGAGCGATTTGGGGCTTTCTATGTACCCGAGGCATATATACCCCTCGTTATCCTTCAACACTTTCACCAGATTGCCAAAAAATTGCGAATTGGTTTCCAACTTGAAGATATTTAGTTCCAATCCTATTTGCCCCGTGAATTTGCTCACGCATTTTCCCGTAGAGTTAATTTGCCTTGAGAACAGAGCAAACAACTTGATTTCGCCGAAAACACAAGGTGGTTCATGTTAAGCACATGTCCCTCTGAGTTATTGACAGATTTTCGTGTTTTTTATTGAGAAAACTACTCAATGATTCGAGGCAGAGTACAAAAAGCAGAGGCGACATGCTATCTCTTTGTAGAATCCCCCTAATTGTTATTCTATTTGAGATGAACACTCCATTCACAACTTTAATACGGAATAAAATGTCTCTTTAACATCTACCCACATAAGTGAGTTTCCGTAAACAATTCCTCTCTTTTGCACGCTGGCAATTAATGACAGTTCCGAGCTGATTCTCGGACGGAATACCACTAACCTCAACAAATCCCCTGACCTCGTTAGACACCAACTTAGTCATCTGTTTGTATGAGGTGGGCATGTAGGTTATCGGGATAATCTTCTGAGACGCTGGACAATGCACTTTTAGTGTTAAATAAGTAACACCACTGCACAGCCAGCTTGGAATACAATCACATTATATTGAACATACAGACGTGCAATGCAATCCAATCGGCAGTGAATAATCACTTCTTTATTCTTGTTATATCACCTTCTTCTGAGTATTTTATTACCGTCCCACCAAGTGTGTGTCACATTACCAACTCACCTAGTCATACCAAAGACCGAGACCTAATTAATTAGTTAAATGTTGAATAATATAAGTTATATCAAGACATGTAAACAAAAGTGTATTGAATAAAACACATGTTTTGATGCGCGAGTTGGAGGTTGTGTGTTTAGTGAATTATTTCAGATTACAGATCAAGGAGAGACTGTTCTACAGAAATGGGTTCCCGAATGGTGTATGTATTATAACCGAACATCCCATTAGACTCACTGGACTCGGATCCTTGTCTTCCGTTTCCAATAAACGCAAATTCGTTCCAATAAAAAGAGAAGCATCAGAGAATGAGGGGAAGAGACCTCGTTTGTCACCCTACAGAACAAAGAAATGTGTGCAGGAGAGTCCTCACATTCGAAAACCTGTCAAGAGCAAGGAGGAACCTGTATTGAAACCCAAGCGGGGAGTGAGAGGGGAGTGTGGGGGAAGTGTGGCAGGTGGAAGGGAGTGTCGTGGAAGGGAGTGCGTGATGGGAGGACGGAAGGTGGTGAAGGAGGTGGTGGGTCACAGCAAAGGAGTGATGCCGATAGTGTCGACAGGGGCGAGGAGTGTGGGTTGTGTGTGTCCTATAGCTGGTATGTGTGCTTGTCATTGTGCTAGACTTAATGAGAGAACACTTCACGGTGTTGTTTCCCCAGTACTGTCCCCTCCTCCAAGGAAATACTTTGGTTATATTCCTCGTTCATTGTAGCAATCCACTCGGGCACTCTCCACGGGCATGCAGGCCGTCCTCCACGGAAATGGAAAGGTCTATTTGAACGTCGGGGGAGTCCGCGCATACGAACTCCAGCCAGTCAATACTGTCAGACAGTCCGCGGTTGCCTCCCCCATTCCATTTGCAGGTTCTCAACTCCATATCCTTCAAGGACGGCATCTCTTCTGTCCTCCAGTTTGGAGAAATGGGGTGTCTCGTCATTGCTGTCCCCGTCATTCCCCCCCACTGATTATATTTCCTTATTTCTTGAATACACTTTATTTATTTGTATAATAAGTTACGATATTAATTGGGGGCCTGTTCCCCTCAACTCGAGGATTTGCGAAGGTCGTGTCCTATACAATCCACTTCTCCACTCAAACATGGTCATCTCATCTGGGCTTTTTCCATTCTTACGGTCGAGTCCAACTGGTTTGTGTAGGGAAGGAAATCAGCAGAATTGAGTGGTTTTATACCATGTTGATGCATTTGGGAGTAATTTTCTTTTGTCTCGCCGTATGAGTCCCCTGCCAGCCTAGAATAGAGTTCGACTGGTTCATGAGCATCATTGGTGCTGTTTTCGTGATGTCTTTCAATAATGTATGTCGGGGAATTAAGACCATTTAAGTTGGTAGACTAATGCACATTGATATTTAAATCTTGGTTTATTTAAATATTCGACAATTGGAAAGTCTATTGTGCCAATTCTCAATTTTTGATTTTATTTTAGAGATGGGTTTGACACTCCAGACTATACCTGCGGAAACAGAACATGCACTTTATTAATGGGGCTGACGAATAATACGCCAAATAATAACATCACTAGTACTAAGTTGCCCAAACTCAGCAAGTACAGGTATTGCCAGTAATAATAGGTCCGTTTCCGATGGAACCTGCAGTCATTGTAGCTTCATTAATTTTCCGGGTCATGTCGTTTCACTGAGCAAATTCCATTAAGTCTCCATGCTTGGCGTGTCTCTTGTGTTGGTTAAAGAGTGCTCGTCTTTTACGTCCCAGTTTCCTTGATTGCAGATTGACTGGAGGGTGGGATTTTCTTTCAAGGTCAGAGAATAATCTTTCTTATCTTCTATTCTTTTTTCTTTTACATTTTCACCAATTGGTTTCATGGCATTGATTCCTCTGTATTCAGCACAACAGTATTTTATATATTATTTGTTGGTTGAGTTGGTTGACACCTCTCACTTTGTGATGTCTTTATCGTACTCTCGATCTGTCCATCCTACGCTTTTTCCATAGCAGCTTTCAGTGTCAGAGGAAGCGCGTCACTTTAACAATCAGTTCAATCGGGAGGATACTTCATTGCTCTCACAATTCGACAGCCTCGTTCACTGAAAAATATATTTACAGAGTAATTCTTTGACTGAATAACAACAGGTGCAGCGGGTTATGATAATATTTGCTGAGCACACCGACCAAGCTTGCAGAAAGGATAGCCTTTATATTTCAGTAATGTACATTGCAAAAGTAAGCATAGTGAGTGAATCCAACTCATCTCATTAGTCCAGGTGAGATGCATTCCATTTGCTATTTTTGATAATTTTTGTGAAAAGTAAACATGGTAAATGAATCCAACTTCTCCAAAGACCAGCGATAATTTTTGTGAAAAGGTATTGCTGAATGTTCAGATTATATTCTTACGTTTTTAATCAACATATTTTGCATGAATCGGTCAAATAGGACCTCAGTTGGTCCAAGTCATGGTTATTTTCTGCGGACAATCTGTTTTCCAAACACTGAACAACATTTTCGTTGTCGTCATTTCTCGACTTAGGTTGTTAAATATCTTCGAGTAATTGAGGGTTGACCATACCTTTGAAGTTGAGCTATTTTTTACACATTTTGTAATGTTCGTCATAGCCATTGAAACAACTGCTTTTAAACATGTAAGCTGACTAATTCACGTTGGCAGGCAACAATAATTACATTGCCCTCTTAATTAATCAGACTTAAAAAGGATAAAACTAAGTACAAATCGAGGTCTAATAACCTCAATAATATTTGATGTTGTATTAATAATTCTCCCTGATGAGTACATTTTAGACACAAACTGACAATATTTAAATCAAGTATATACAGAAGAAAACTAGATGTGAGCTAGAGTAAGTGGCTGAAAGAATAGTCGAGAGCCTAAGGGTCAGCTCAATGCACAGCGCATGTCAGACACAAACAACATATTCGGCGGATCTGATGATAAAACTAATAGAGGAATTAGTAGATTACTCAGATGTGATAATGTTCTATAAAAGAATACAGTCTAATCTTTAATTGTCAACTTGGCACTAAGAGGCATTGTCAAGGTGCAAAGGAGCAAGCACTTATTAACTGTTGTGTGAACAGGTCACATGAGTACAAATTATTTTCTCCATGGGTAGACGTAAAAAAAGCCTTTGACTCAATCAATCACGAATTCCTTGCAGTGATTCTGAAAAACTCTGGGCTTCCTGAATGGATAACAAAGTTTATAATGTCAATAATTCCAAATTGGAAGGTCTCCCTCAAATTAGGAAAGCAGCATCTGGGAACTGTTAACATAGAACGTGGAATACTTCAAGTAGATTCCCTGTCTCCTCGGTTGTTTATTTTGACTTTCCTTGTACAATTATTATATCGGCCTTCTGGATTTGGAACCGTCCGCTTTTGATGAAATTGACAAATTTGTCAGGAAGCTGTTAATGGATCTAAATATTCATATGAAATATTCAAAAAGAGAACCTAATATGGCTTATTGAAGTGGGTGTGACTTCAATAGATGACCTAAAGAGTGTGGAAGTAGAAAAATTGCACAAATACGACATTTTAGCTAGTGAATTACAACTGATTCACAAGGCTAGGTAAAGATTGTGCAATTGTTATTACGTGGGATAGAATCGTCTCAACGTTCTACCGCAAGTACATGGAGCTTCTTGGGATTGAAGAAAGTGTTTGTTCCTACATCCAGACTGTAACGCTGAAGGCCACTCTGAAGAGCATGTTTGTCGAGTACAAACATGGCTTCACTGAAATCCTGGACTCTGCAAATTCCGTAAATAGGGACTGGCGGAAATATAATGAAGATCAGCAAGTCCCTTAAGAGACCCAGAGACTGCAGGAGGAGATTGAGGATAATGGCGAGGACGATCAGAGTGGAGTCATGGGGAACTCGGAAAACAAAAATTGGAGAGTAATTATTAATTAGCTAAATTAGATGAATTAAAAGAGGGAATAAATAGAGTGTAGTGTGGTGATGGATCTGTCAATGTTGTTGGAGCAATCAGTGTTGGGAAGTAGAGTGTTGTGTAAAGTTGTAGACCCGTGTGAAGTGAAGAAGTGCCTGGAAGTGCTGGAGGAGGCGTGTGAAAGGAATTTAGTGGGTGGTGTGAGTAAAGTGTAGACGGAAGTGATGTTGGAGCTGTCGGAAGTAATAAAGGGGGAGAGCAAGGAGGTAGTATGTAGACAGGCGTGCATCCAATTGAAGAATATAATATTTGGGAGTGTGAACAGTGAGAAGCGTGTGTGGCTGGCGCAACGGTGGAGAGAGCAGGAAGAGTGGGCGCGTGAGAGGATAAAATGGAATGTGAGGAGTGAGTAATGAGGCAGATTGTGTGTGGACTGGGAAAGGAGAGGTGGAGACCGAGCAGTGTGGCGATGGTGTATTCTGCGGTGGCGTGTGTGGAGATGGCGTTTGGAGAGTGGGAGGAGGGAGTGGTGTTATTGTGCAACAACGTGATGGAGGGGCGTGTGACGGAGGCCAGTTTGGAGGCTCTGGGGTTCATAGCGAATGACCTGGTGTGGTGTGTGGTAATAGTGCAGGACTGTTCGTACATGGCCCAACACACGGACTTGTTGGTGAGTGCGATTGTGCGTGGAATGGAGGCGAGTGTGTGAGTGGTGTTTGTCCTATTTAGTGGATATATCCAATTGGCCGCACTGAGGGCTCTCCACTCGACAGTCCCCCTCCTGCAGGCCAAGGTCCCCCTCCTCTGGTCTACGATAGAATGAACGGGACGTGATAATGAAGGTGGTCTGCCAGTCGTGCCACTCGTCGGACGTGGACGTGGCCGACATGTCCCTCAAGTGCCTGGATGTCATGGCCGCACACTTTTACGAGTACTTGGAGGACTACATGGCCGACTTGATCTTCCCGGTAGTGAGGACATGACATGTACAGATCACGCTCAATGCCATCCAAAGTGAGTCACACGTCCTCCAGGGAATCGAGTTCTGGTCGAGCATTTGTGAGGTGGAGTTGTCCTCCCCCCACTCGTCCAAGTTGTACGCACAGGCAGCCATGCCCCACATTATATACCCAATACTCACACACCTCCCCAAACAACACGAGGATGACGACACCGACGGCTGCTGGATCCCCCCCAAAGCAGCCTCCGTCTGTCTCACACTCCTCAGCGAATGCTGCCACGACCACATCCTCCCCCACGTCCTCCACTTTGCAGAACAGTTCATCGGACATGCCCATTGGAATATGCGGGAGGCCGCCGTGATGGCATTCGGTCGTGTTTGTGTGTCACTCCAGGCTGTGTCGTCCGCCACAACATTGCCCCACACGCCCTCCGCGTCCTCCCCCTTCTCCTCACACTCGCCACTACCGACCCCAGTGTGGCAGTCCGCGACACCGTCGTCTGGGTACTCGGCCAGTTGTGCGAGCACGTCCCCCACCTCCCCTTCCACGACATTGCCCACACACTCCGCACGTGTCTCACACACGAACCACGAGTGGCCACCAATGCCTGCTACGTTACCATTCTTATTCACTTGTAGGCACTCTCCACTCTTGCTTCCACTGCCCCTCACTCACTCTCCCCACACTTTCACCATCTGTTCGACGCACTCTTTCGCCTCTGCACTACACACTACGACTCGGTGTACTACGAGACTCTGATCTGTCTGATCACACACAACATACTCCCCGACATGTCTCCTGTCCTCTCACATTACTTCCCTCTCATCGTCCAATACCTACAACATACACTCCAATTCGACAATCAATTCCACGTACAGTCACTCCTCTGTGCACTCATCAGAGTACTCCTCCCCATCACCACAGTCCATTGTCCTCCTCCTCCCCCTCTCACAACTCACACACGCAGACACTGCCTTCCACATCCTCTCCACCTTCCTCTCCTCCCCCGCCCACCACCATGTCCACGAGGACGCCCTTTACGCCCTCTCTCCCTTTCTCGACGATACTAACACTCACACCATCCTCCCCCTCTTGCTCAATCTCCTCACACCCCACAACGACCAACAGGTTCTCCACTCTCCCCATCACAGGTCTTGTTCGCCTGTCTGGCACTCCTCGCCGACATCAACTCCCCTCAACACATCCTCCCCTACGCACACCCCTCTCATGTCCTCTCTCTGGAATATCCTCCTCGTAACTCTCCTCACTATTCCACAGAGTCCACACACCTCCGACAAACTCAAGGCTGTCATTTTGGCCGGCTTCGGGGACTTGGCCTTGTCACTCGGCCACCACTTTGCCCCATTCGCCACCCTCGTCCTCGACACACTCCAATCCGCTGCCTCCGCCTCCTTCGACCAAGTCCTCCCTTCCCTCATTCCAGTCCACACAACAAGGCCTCGCTCTCCTCTCACAGACACACGAAGCATGCATTCAGGCATACACCGGCATTGTCCAGGGACTCGCGGGTGCCTTGTTCTTTAACCACCAGCATCACACTCTTCCCTCCTCAATCCACACCTCCCCTTCTTGTTCGACTTTCTCACTTCCGTCGCTGCCAACTCTTCCATTTACGACATTTCCACCCTCGAAAATTTGTGCGGACTATTGGGGTGTCCACACCTTCTCACTCCTAGGGACATGTTGGGCATGTTTTCCACACAAACTCGCTCCCTCTTCGCTCTCGACTCCGTCAACCAACTGTTGACCAACGACCGGCTCACATGCACCCCCAACGGCAAGAAGACTGTCAATTGGGTTAAGAAGCAGTTAAAAAAGGCAAATAAGGCGTATGACTGTGTATGATTGTTCTTTCTTTTGTTTGCTTGTTATTCTGTGGCCACCAACGTAGGGATTATTCGAGTAGGCATGTCGGTAGTTTACATTACCCACATTTCTCCTCTCCTTATTCCCTTCGTTGGCCCATCTGTATAGTTGTTAATATAGGTGGTGATGTGTGCAGGACATAAATGGGACGAGCAGGGCGAGTAGTACAATATATGACTGATATTGTCGGCCTACATTCACGACAGTGAGTTGGTACGTCTACATGCACTACCGAGTGGGGCAAAGGTACGAGTCCTCTTCACACGTAGAGAACGCAAGTTGTTGAACTACGACAGTGTGGTGGCCATCGAGCCACTACTCAAAGATAAGTGCCACGTTTATTAATATCCCAGCTATGTCAGGCAACTAAAGAAGAACATGGAGGCCGATATCATGAAGGACGTCGAGGGGTGGAACAATATTAGCCAGTCTACCACAACGCGGGCGACCACTGGATTGACCCTTCCATCGACGAGTACTACGCCCATGCTCCACTCAGGGATATGAGGAACCGATTTAAGTACAAAAACACGTCCTTCACTCCCCTCTTCTAATACTCCACTTACTCTCTCTTTACTAATCTCATTCAACAACCTACTTCTTTTAGATCCATCAAGGGTGCCTGTCAGTCACTTAGTTTGTTCATGACAGTCCTGTTCACACGTCCCTCCACATTAACGCTTAGAAAATGCGTATTTTTGAATGCTGTCAAATGTTTTGCGAAGCTGTGTATAGTTGCTTTTTTTATTCAAGGAACTCTTGGTGACCCTCTTACTACCACGTCAATACCTGATAATTCCCAATTGTCGACAGGCATATACAACAAATTCATCCGAGAACATTAAACGCTGTGTTACAAACTAAATGACCATGGTTTATTTTACAGGTCCTCTCTTTGACTTTGCCGACACTCAGTAGACTTGGTCCCCTGGGGTTGTCATGTTGAGTAATATGACGAATGGATGTGTTTGAGGGAGTGTGTGGACAATATGTTCCCCCAATGGAGTACAACAGAAGTAGGGTCAATTAATTCCCTTGGTTAAGCGCAACAGATCGCAGTTTTCTTTGGTTAGGTGATCACTATCTCACTATGTAAGGTAGGTTAGTGACCTTTATTTGTGGCTTTTCGCAAGCCATTTTTTACTGGTGTAAACGTATTTCACTACATTAAGCAAAGAGTTTAGAGCTTAATTTAGTCAGCAATGCCAATTTGGCAGAGATAGCGACAGATAATTGACTTTATTGCACACTAAAAAGAAAGGAAGGCGACTCAGTGCCTTCTTGTAGTCCTCCAACTGACACTTTCAGTTGTGGACTCTGAAATAGCCAGACTATGACTCAGTGATGATAGACTGCGCGGTAAGGAAACCCTCGCCAAACGGAAATAGCCTGACTAGATCACGCTTTATTGCATACGACGTCCAGCACGAAACTGAAAATTCTAGTTTACGACAAATATGAGCTCCTTTTCTGAGCTCCATTGACAATATTGATATATTTTCTGTCAATGAACGACTGATGATTAGTGAAAAATGCAGTTTAAGTTTGATCGGGAACACAAATGAGTAATTATTGAAGATGGAAACATAACAATGTTGGAAACACGCATGAGTAATTATTGAAGAAAGTTATAGGCTGGAAGATGTATTCGTGCAATGTGCTTTCCACCGAATTATTATTGAATAACCTCACAAATTTTCTTATTTACAGAAATCTTATGAATAATATTGAGTTAGCCAATTTTTGTTCAATTTATAAATGATTTATTTACGGATTTTATGGAAGTATCCAGTCGAAACTCAAAATGCTTCAGAGGTTGTCCAGGATGAGTTTGGCAATGAAAATGGAGTGTTTGTTGTGGAGTACTCCTCCGGTGTCACCACGGACTGTTCCGCAATCTCCTTCACTTCGCAGTGAAAAACTGCCAAGTTGAAGAAAGGCCCTAGTCGGTTGAGGTTGTCGGGCTGCAGAGAGAACAGAGACAATTAATGTGCTTACGAATAGGCCTCTAAGATTTGTATCACCTTCTCTACATATGTAAAATGGGAGACTTTCTTGGTGGGTCGACTATTTCCGTCTTGTAGCAGAGATGGTCGTCGACTGTCTTGTAGTATTACACCCTAATCTCGGGTGAGTGAGATTGGTGGGGCAGTCCAACACAATACTGCAAACTTCTTCCCTCTCCTTCTCAATCATTCCATTTATCAGACATCTCGTCAATCGATTTCAGCAGTCGGTGCGACGTAGGTGGCATCCAATCAGTGTTTTGTAAGTAATTGAAACCAGGCATTTCTCCTCTTGCTCAATTCTCTACAATTCCTTTGTTAATCATCTTGACTGCTTCCGAAACAGAAACCACTGCGACACCGCTTGCTTAAAATTTTTTCTTATATGCTATCCGTGGATTAGCACTGCTTGGATGGACGTAAATAATACACAATCTCCCTCTGCTTTAATAAATGTGGCATTCCAGTAAAAATATATGATTTAAACGACAATCATGAAAAAAATAGTGTTCTATCTTTTTGTGAATAGGGACGGAGTAGGTTTAAAAGTATTACAAAGTGTTCTATCTCCTATATCGAAAGATTATTTGTTCAAGGCCCGACGAGAACATACATTCTGGCACTTGTAATGAAAAATAGAAAGCATCGTTCTGGAGCATAGGAATGGGAATTAATATGCCTAATAAAGAAGTCATCACGGCAGTTGTTTGCAATGACAAACTAATAATGCGAAAACCCCAGATGAAACAAATTGACAAATTATAAATGACTCTGAGCATGAAAGTAAATGTGGAAATAATGAGTTATGGAGTCCCCTCAAGATGAGAAAAATTTCCAAAAACTAGGATCAATAATTACTTAATTTCTTATTATTTTCGGTTTTGGATTTAGTTAATAAAGTTTTTAATTTATTTGTTGTCTAACCAATGAGTTATTCGCAATAAAATATTAGCTTTAATTAAAATGCTTTCACTTGTCCTACTTTTTGTTGACTTAGTGGTCCAAAGTGACTGTAACTTAACACGACGGTTTTTTAAAAATTGCTTATTTGAATTAGAGATTTGGAATACTGTGAATTCAATGGAGAAAATGCTGCAGGACATAACACAAGAATTTTCATTTATAGCAACGTTGTATTTCCAAATGGAGAAATATTCGCGAATTTAACAAACTTGGAGAATTTGTAATTAACATTTTATTAACACTAGTTACTGTTTTGGAGACTCGTTAAAGAGAATACTAAACAACTCATTTGACGGGCTGAATCACCTAGACTATATGTACATTCAAATATTTTGAATCATTAGAGATCTGTATGACTGTAGTGACCTTCGTTACGTGAACGTAGATGCCTTTGCACGTTTAGTCGCATTATCATATCTGTACAAATCTTATTCTAACATTAAAGTTACATGCCACAAGATACCATTTTCCAGAGGCCAAAAATCAGTAGTCCCCTCTACATATAGTATTTTAACTTACTGACTTTGTAGTATTATTGAAGGCCAGAAAATGTGCATATTCACAAATGGGTCCCAACCCATAATGTATACTTATATATTCAAATATAAGGATTACGACAGTGACAGATGAGCTAGATATCAAATTAACTGATAAAAGTGTAGAAATAGATCCAGACGCAACACTAATCAGTGAGGAAGCCTATGGTGTGTTATTTTACTCACAATAGATTGCAACCTCTGCCGATATCCCGGATCAAGCAATCTTCTATGCTGGAAGGATTGCTTTTGACCTACATTTCGGATGTTACTAATTGACTAACCTAATTATTTGCTTTAATATTTCCTTGTTCCTCTTTTGCGACACCACTTGCCAAAAATTCTTTTTTAGATGCTATTCATGATTAGCACAGCTTGGATGGATGTGAAATAAAACACAATCTTCCCCTGCTTTAATAAGTGTGGCATTCCTGTAAAAATGTAATTTAATGCGCTCTACGCCCTGCTTTCCCGAACAAGAATACTTATTTCGCCTCGATAATCTGGTTTCCAAAGCCCTTGTGCAGTTTTAATGATATTTACTGGTGATAAAATTCAAATCTGATGATATTCTGCGTGCTAATTTGCCCATCCGTTATGGGGGCATCGGTATTCGCTCTTGCCGTGATTTATCCCTTCCGTGTTACCTATCATCGTTGTCCGCCTCCACTAATTTCGTCAACTCTGTTCTTTTTCCCTCTTCTGAACAGTGCGAGTTGTTGGAATATGCGGCTGGTGTCAGCGTGTTGGTTTCTCGGGGGCTTAAAGTCCCGGACATTCCGTCGACTCAAAGGAACTGGGACAACATATATTGTTCGCATGTAATTGAAGATATCCGTAAAATATTTTTACAATCCTGATTAAATATATTATTGTCATCATGCCTCGGAATATATTGAATTATTTAGTTAAGAATCCAGATCGTCAGTGATTTCTCTTCTTTGCTTGGAAGAAGAGTTTGGCCCAAACTTCCCTTAATTTTCCATTTTTGCGTAGTTGTTCAGCTGAGTGTCCTCGCAACATGCTAGCTTAGCAAGTTGATTGGCAGCCGATGCGTACTCTTCATTAGCTACCCTCATTCCGTGTCTGTGTTCAATGAGCTACTCTACAGCGTCCTCTTCAGCACAACCGATTGGATGTATGTACAAGTTCCATCTTCAATGGATAACTTATTATGAATTTTAAAGAACTTTGATACAACTCCACTCCATGTCAAGACAACCGGAATAACCTTTAAAAAAGAATACACGACTTGATGATAAAAGTTGTAAAAAATAGTGATCATTATAAATCCGATTATTTATCTCTCTTACACGTGCTCATCGAATCTTTTATTTGGGAAAAAAGGTTCACCAAGGGGATCCACTCTCCTATTTGCCCTCGCAGTGGACCATATTGCCCGCTCAATTTGTGGTATCTTGATGATATCCCCTTTGGTGGTTCGTTTAAATCACAATGTCGTCGATATTATTTGGTCTATCCCTCAAAATGGGAGTTCACTCTGCTTTCCCCGACCATCCCCTATTTGATCAGGCCTCCTTTCTGGCTGTCGGTCTCAGATCTGGTTGTCCTTGGTTCGCCACTCTCCGATGGAACACTCCTATCACAAATAAAAAACGTGAGCTTGTTGCCTCTATGATTCGGTGGTATTGCTCGGGCATGTTCGGTTTTGGAGACACTCTTCCCTGTCAGTTAAACGAAACATTTCAATATAAACAACGTCGTCAAACGGGGCTTTAATGGCCTCCCTTCGGTTGGAGCCTACTGGTCTTGATTGAGGAGACGGCAAACGTCCGCATGGAATGACGGCCTTCTCATTCAACAAGAGAATGTGCCCCGTATGGAAAGTAAACTATGTCCTGCCTTCGCTCTCGCCAGGCCGAGGATATCAAACGGTGTAGGCGTCGCTTACTTACTCCGTTCATCCTAATATGACTCCTCCTAAGCAGTGACAATAATTAATGTTATAAATTAGGACTGTTCAGGAATGCCACATTTCCTGCCAAATGTGACCTGAGTGCAATAATCAGGCGACCACTCGAATGGAAACAACCCTTCCTCTGACAAATACAGTCAACACGTCATACCCATAAAAAAGCCGGCCGAACACTGCTGGGTTGCCACCCTAGCATTGCTGTCATACACAAGCGAGATTGTGCACTTTACATCCTTCTAATTCACATAATACAAACTACCCCATTTACAAATTCCACACGAGAAGGTTTTTCAGTATTTTCAAACTAAATTTAGATTAATAAAAATACTTTAATGTTGGGGGAAACATTCTTTGGTTGAATCGACGTGGTGATCTCCAACTCAATGTCAGACAAGTCGGAAACATCAAAGGATAACTCATCTCTACACAACATCAAATCATTAAACCCAACATTTCCCGTTTTCTGAGTCTATAAGCCTCAGGAATAACATATTCTCCCTCCTCTCTCCTATTTGATGGGGTAAATACGAGTCCATCGAGCTTAAATATATCCACGCAGTCACCTTAGTGTCGTCATCTCCTCTTTTTTGTCTGATTTGAGTATTTTTTGACATTTGTTTGGTAGGCGGGGGTCTCTGAGTGGTCACATGAACTACTTTCGAAGGCACGTGCTCTGATTGAGGTCCACTTGTGGGCTTGGATTTCTTTTTTCCGTATTCTTGCCATTGTGTCTGATCAAGTAAGAGGAACTTGGCCTACAGTGCCCTCTCTGATGGCGGATATGGCTTTGGAGACCAATTGTAGTTAATCTGGCCACAGTGTCATTTTTGTTAATTTCTTCTTCATCATTTATATTTTAATTATTTTCATCTTCAATGTTTCCGCAATTTTCCATCTCTTCTATTGTGTCATTTTCTGCATATTCATATGCAAAAAATTCTTCAATATCTAACGCAGGGGTTATCAACATTTTTAGTTCAAGGGCCAAATCGATAATTAAGATTAGTATCGCGGGCCGCAAAAAAATTTTTATATTTTCCAAGCCGGTAACTCGCTTGCAATCCAAAGTGCAGTCACTGCTGATGCGTAATGAGTTTTTGGATTCTTTTTTTTCTTTTTTTAATTTCTATTTCCTTTATAAAGAAATACACGCTAAAAAAATTTACAAAAGGCGTTGTAACTAAAAAGAAAGTATTATTTGTTTATTAAGTTTTAGAAATCCGGAATAAGTAAAGTCGAAGAAGTTTGTAAAAGCTGACCAAGTGATTATTCGTGAGTTTTTTACGATATTTATTTTTTTTATTTGAATCATTTTACTAAATATTGATTTGCATAAATATGTAGATCCAAACATTGATATATTCATATATACATTGTGTGATGTTTTTGAATTTGTCTTGAGGAATTAATTCGTAAAAATTAATAATGGACGCATTTTTGAACAATGCCGCTAGTTCTATATCATGTTGTAAATCAGTGAATCTCAACCTTTTTTTTGGTGTACCAAATGAAACGTCGGTGTACCATAAAAACGTCAACCAAGTTATTTTGTGTACCAAAGAAACAAAGACTTATTTAATTAATTTTATTGGCTTAAAATCTTTTTTTAACTATTTAATGAGAGCCCTGGTTTTCATGCATTTTAATTCGTTCCTGAATATCAGGGTCCAAGCGTGTTAAAAATATTTTGACATCTCCTCGCGAGCAAATATCAAGCTCGTTACGTTCACCGCTCAATATTCTGTTTATTACGCTGAATCGTGATTCCACAAAATATGTTGTTGGAAAAGAAAACATAATGAAATTTTAATTATTTGTTCCCAAATCTTTGGAAATTTGTCTTTAAATTTCTTTTTTTGCCAAAAGGTAGGCAAATCCTAGCTTTCAAACAAAATCTTGTAAGAATAATTATATTTAATTTCTATAAAAAATAATATGATAAAAAATACCAATAGATTCATCTTGCAAATCCAATTGTTTCCACTGGAAGATTTGTTCTCACTGGAAGCCATATTTTGCAGTTTTCCTAAATTCGGCAAGGGCAGATACAGATCCAGGACGAGAAGCGGAGTCAACCAACGATGATGAAAAAAATGAGTCTACGCAGTCGCCATTCTCTCCCTGAACGGGAATAAAGTCGACCCGACAGGGCGTTTTCCGTCCCCACGGTCTAGTCCTATCGGTTCTTACATCGAGGGGAATCCAGGGGTGTTAAGCGCGCGCTTCACTACGTCATTCAATGAGGCGTGCCTGGGGATCCTGCCGGCACTGAGGCGACAAGAGAGAGGGTGTAAACCTCTCCTGTCAATGAGTTGTCCACATCTGCAATGGTGCGGCTGACAAATCTCTATGCCAAGCCGTAAACAGATTCCGATGCGGACCGATTCGTCGTCCACGAACATGCCCGGTGACGAGATCGGTAACGCATTCAGCCAATCGTCCGAATGCAGTTGACAGGCACAATTAATGCTTGCCAACTGAAACTGATCGGCGTGTGACCGGATATCTTCAATTATGTGAGAACAATATATGCGTGCCTGGGGATTCTGCCGGCACTGAGGCGAAAAGAGAGAGGGTGTAAACCTCTCCTGTCAAAGTTTATTTTAACCTTAAGAATAAATAATTAAATTTTAACATTATCTGATTATTTTTATTCAACAAATAATTTAGTTAGTATTATGTTTATGATATATCTGGCGGATTGTTTCCCCGGATAATGGCGATCGAGAACCGTTGCATTAGCCAGTCCGCCTCCCGAGAATCATGGGTGCGCATTGAGATTTTGGCTCCGAGCTTGCGAAGGAACTTTCGGCACCACGGAAAATTCCTCCGAGAGGGCAGAATATTTTGATAGCTTTAGATCTTTAGCCTTCTTAGCTCCAAAACACACGGAGTTAAATGAGAAGCAAAAAAGGTGTTCCAGCAGGTTGCATCCCATACGAGGCCCTTTCCGCCTTCAAAGGGGAAAAAGGTCATCCCGTCAGGACGTTTCCCGTCGCTGCGGTCAAGACCCGGTGGTTCGCGGACCAAAGGAAATCCCGCCGAGTCGAGGGCCCTTCGTATGATGTCGTTCATAGCAGAGTGCCTCGGGAAACGTCCGGCACTGCTCCTGCACGATAAAGGGTGCAGATCGAAAGGGTCAACAGTGCAGCCACAGCGGCACGTGTGCGGGACACATTGCCTTAGTCCAAGGCGCAGAGAGACTCCGATCCTTACCGCTTTATCGTCAAGGATAGTGCCAGATGGGGCGTTCGGGAATGCACAAAGCCAAGCTCCGCTAGCCGGGGATGCTGCCGACAGAAGGCAAACGCGGCGTTGCTGGTTGGACGACTCGAGCAGCAGATTGAAAGTTTTCTTGCATCTAATTCGGTCCCAGGCTCGTTGAGACATTCGATCTTCCGGAAAGTCAAGACCTTGTTCCCTCCAGACTTCGCTGAAATGAGCCACATTTGTGTCCAAGGAAAATTCAGAAAAGGAGCGTAGAATTTCCATGACAAGTGTGTGGTTAGTTACTCTAGAGGGGCCGCATTTGAGAACCGCTGATCTAACGGATCACAAATATTGAGGTAAATTGTGTATCTTACTATCTTTGAGCAGAAAAAATTTGTTCAAAAAATTTTGTTGATTGTTTTTCACGAAATTTTTTATTAAACAAAAAAGAAAATCCGGTAGATCTTGCCATCGTTAAGAAGATGAGTTGTCTTTCTGTAAGATGGTCCATTAATTTTTGACGTTGAGTGTATTTCTCAATTCTAAAGTCGGCGTCATTTTATCACGTTTTAGTAAAATAAATCAGTAAATCTTATTATTGATTTATCAACTACAAAAATAATTAATTTAATTAAGCACTGCAAGTTCTGATACCATATGCAACAATTTTGCTATGCGAATCTAGATTTTCATCTTTACTATATTCCGACATAACTTTGGTAAAAAAATATCAAATTTTTTCAAAGGAAATTCACATGTGAAAACGGTCTAAAAAATTGTCAAAATATTATGTCACATGCACAACGCGCCCTACGCCCTGAGCGCACATTATTGATTCGCTAATAAATAATGATTGATAATAATTATACAAAAGATCAGCACCAGATAAAAAATTCTACCAAAACTTTTATACTGAAATAATAAAATATAATATGAGGTTAAAATTAGCTTATAAATTTAATATTGTAATTATTTTTAATTTTATTATCTATTATCTGTTTTTATGTCATTTAATAAATTTTACAAAAAACTCAAATACAAAAAAGATGATTCATTATGCTACTGGAACTTGAATTTTTATTAAGTTCTTACCTTTTTTACAAAAAGTTTCACACTGCGATATCGGTGTTTAACTCTCAAATTGAAACAAATTTTTAATAAAAATTCAAAAAATTAATTAATTTTCTTTTTAAGCCGATGAATTTGAATTTTATCTTTTGAGCCATCTCCAATACAGTTAATCCACTTTTTGGTACTATCCTCAGATAACATTTTCGAGATTTTGCGCGTAATCGTTTGGTTGAAACGCTCAATGATCCCTTGACTGCGTGGATTGTTAGGCCTTCCGTGAATTTGGAGAATGTTGTATTTTCCACACAAGTCAGTAAGGTAAGAATTCTTGAACTCTGTCCCATTATCTGTTTCTAGATATAGAGATGGTCCATGCTCGATAAATATATCTTGAATATTTTTTGAAACCTCGAGTCCAGATTTATTTTTTAGCTTTCTTGTGAATCCATATTTGCTGTATACATCAATACAAGTTAACAGCCATGAAAAAGAATCATTGGAACTCGAAAATCTAAAATAATCAGAAAAAGCACCTTTTAAGATTGATTAAATCCATTTGAAACCTTTCATTTGGTTTATTAGCAAAAACGTGAAATTCTGTATCATGGTCCTTTAAAGGTCCAGAAAAGCGGCAAATGTCACAGTTGATAACAACATCACGGACGATTTCACGTTTAATAAAAAAAATCTTTGCCTACACAATCTCTCAAGTTCATTTTGACAGGAATGGCTAACTTCGTGAATTCCTTGACAAAGTCTTCTCATTTTTTCATGATCATCAGAAGTAATAACTAATTTGTGACTCCCGTTTTCAACACGATAATAAAGGCAGTCATTTAAATAAAAGATTTTGACTTGGTCAAAAGCCTTCTTTCCTGATATCTATTTCTTGTCTTTACATCGATCCCTTGGAGAATCGACTTGATTTGATCATATTCATTGTTATTTCTTATATAACTTCTTTTGTTTTGGAAAACCAAACGTGAACAATCCATAGTATATAGCGTGTGTAATATTTAATTAAAATTTGATGAAAAAAAGATGATTTTAAAATAATGATTTTAAATTTTCCGATACTTCTTTGCCTGACTTATTATAAAGAGGCCTGGGGAAGGCAAATCTATAATGATTCTTTTAACTAACCAACCTGCTATAGACATAAATGACCGCTAAAATGCATTTAAAATCATGATTAACAGTTGAAAATCTTTTTAAGTCTATAAGATCTATCTGAAACCGTTCATTAGGACAGGAAGCAAACACATGGTGATTTATATCTCCAATCTACAATAAAAAATGCTGAAAACTTTTAAAGGACGTGAAAATTTATAGACTTGACAATTTCTATTCCTATTCATTCTTCTATAATATGAAGACTGCAAATTCATCCTCTCAAAATTAAACCGGTACTCATCATCTTTACTAATAAGTAACAATAAAAACCTTTATTATAAATATCGGGATTTTTACAACTTCCAATTCTTCTATATCAAAACTTTTTGGATTTTCCTCAACACCTAATTCAACAACAGTGTTGAATCCAGGAATACCATGATATCTTTGGAATGGACTAACGCCTAGAAAATAAAAAATCCAATTTACATGTGGATCAATGAGCTCTCTGATTGTACAAAAACACAGCATTTCAAATGTGTTTTATCCACTCTTTTTTATCATCCGAAGCCATCAATTTGGATAAACTCCTTGTGATTGTTTGATTAAATTTTTCAACTATCGCCTGACTCTGACTTTGTTAGGCATCAGAACAACGTGATTAGTGAAATAGTTTATTTAGTTTATCGTCAAAGATTATAGTATGTCGCGAGCGCGACGCGCACGCGAGCGCGAGCCGCACATATCGACTTTTTTAAAAGCTATTAAATGGAACAAAAAATATCAAATAACGTTAGTACCATTGAGATAATATTCCAATATATATAATATATAAAATCTATCTAATATAATTTATACGGCGTACCAGAATCATACAACATTTTTAATACCGTTGCACGCTTAGTTTCGTTTTGTTGTAACAATGTCACAATCGAACCAAAGATGCTTTATTCAAGATCAATTTGAATATCAGGAATTAAAGAAAGTCCTGTCTGGGGAGATTCCACAGACAGATGACAGATTCCGGAGACGAAGGCTTATTAAGAAAGCCGAATCTTTTGTGTTTATTCAGGGACACCTTTATCTGAAAGATGGAAACATTAACAAATTAGTGATTTCGTTGGACGATACTAAACAAATGAGAATGCTTGCCGAACAGTTACATAAAATCAATCATTGTGGGCATAACGCATTGGAGAACCTATGCAAAGAACGATTTTTCATAATCAAAAGAGATATCATTCGTGAAGTTGTTTCGAACTGTGACGTTTGCCGCTTTTCCACACCCCTTAAACAATCGGATTCTGAATTTCATGTTATTGCAGACAGACCCCACAGAAGATTTCAAATGGACTTAATAGATCTTAAAAGGCATTCATTTTAATGAAGTTATTTAATAGATTTAAGAATAATAATGACTCATATACGTGGCTATTAACAGTCATTGATGTATATAGCAAATATGCTATTACACGCAATTTAAAAAACAAATCAGGTGTAGAAGTAGCGAAAAATCTTGAAGAAATTTTTATGGACTACGGACCTTGTGAATTTTTTCAGTCCGACAATGGAAAGGAATTTAAAAATTCCCACATTTCGAATCTTTTTGCGGAATATAACGTTAAACAAATCCATGGACGACCTAATCACCCTAAAAGTCAGGGGATTATAGGTTTAGTCAGACGATTTCGAGATTTTTAGAACGGTTTAATCAGACAATTTCGAGATCTTTGTCAAAAATGATGTTTGAAGACCAGAACAAAACTTGGATTAAGCATATCAGGAAAGCGGTTTATGTGTATAATCTGACAAAACATTCTTCGACAGGTGCTATAAATAAAAACTATAATATAGATGAAACACCATTTATGCGATATCGTGGAATACCTGGTTTTAATCCAATTGTCTATGATGCACAAGTTGATGACAACAGAGACGATAGTTTAATTCAAAAAAAATTTTTTTAGATTTTATAACTACTAATGATGAGCCAGAAGTCGGCACAATGATTTTAAAAACGCATTCTTCGACAGGTGCTATAAATAAAAACTATAATATAGATGTGCGATATCATGGAATATTTGGTTTTAATCCGGTTGTCCATGATGCTCAAGTTGATGACAACGAAGACGATAGTTTGATTCAAGATAGAAAATATTTTTAGATGTTGTAACTACTAATGAAGAGCCAGAAAAATCATTCGATTTTAATTTTGTTCCGGTTAATTTGGACTCGCGTTATTTCAAACGAATGAACAAAAGAATGGGTGTTCATCGTTCTAAGTACGATTTGAAAGCAGGAGATACTGTATACGTTATTTTTTGTTATTTCAAAGGCAAGAATTCAAAAAGATTATGGGACAAATCCATCTCTCAGATTAGAAAAATTTGAGAGCCCATATTCTTCACCTGTAAAAATCATTGAAAAGTTATCTAATAATTTTGTCATGATATGCACCAGGGAAGGAATGCATAAAAAGATACACTCAAAAAGACTTAAAAAGATTATATGATTTTTTTGTTGGCTAAAAATTTTTTTGTATTTAAAAAAATAAAAACATGTCTAATTATTTTATAGTTTATTTAGTTTATCGTCAAAGATTATAGTATGCCAACAAAAATTGGTGTAAATCTTAAATAAGAGTAAAAACTCATAATAATTCAAAAAAGTATTTAACAAATGGGAGTTTAAAATCACTCATGTCAGATGATTTCATGATTTAAAATACAACATTTTCATTAATCGTAAATCTACAATACTTTTCATTGATTATTGTAAAATGCTCGATTTTTTACAAGTGTAGTCTGCCTAAAAAAATCTTCCCAAAATTTATTTTCCAGTAATCTTTAAAAATTTGATACTCAAGTCACAAATACTATTCGAGGAAGAGCTTTGAATCATAGATTGTTCAAAACATTATGTATTGATTATGATGCTGACGCCACTGTTCTTTTGTATCATACTGATGTTAGATGGCTTTAAAGAGGTCGTGCCTTAACAAGATTTTATATTCTCAGACTTGAAATCAAGCAATTTCTATTTGAAAAAAACTCTGAACTATTTGATTGTTTCAAATCTCCTGATTTTGTTATTTTTATGGCATATTTGGCTGACATTTTCAATCACCTTAACGAGTTGAATTTTTTAATTCAAGGAAAGGGATAAGCATTATGAATGATTCTGACAATATAAATGCCTTCAGGAATAAACTTTTGTTATAGACTTTCCGTATTCAAGACAATAATTTTGCCATTTTTCCAACGTTGGATAAAGTTGCTATTGATTCTGATACCTGGATCGTTAATCCATTTGTTTTCAAAATGGAAAAGATGGATAATAGAAACGAAGTTAAAGACGATTTGATTGAATTGCAAACATCTACATCACTGAAAATGCACGACTAAAATTATTTGGAGGTTTTTTGGTGCGGTTTGCAAGAAGTGTTTCCGAAACTTCAAAGAAAGCACTGCAAGTTCTGATATTATATGCAACAAATTTGCTATGCAAATCTGGATTTTCATCTCTACTATATATAACATTCCGCAATAACTTTGGCAAAAAAAATATACAATTTTCTCAAAGGGAAGGGAATTCACATATGAAAACGGTCTAAAAAATTGTCAAAAATAGAAGTACATTCAACTGAAAATGATCATAAAGAATAATGAAAAGGCGTTCTTTTAAATTCAGACTTATCTTTAGGCTTTAAATTATAATTATTTATTTGTTAAATTCCTTCAATGTTTTATTTAAATTTTTAAAATTTTAAATGTTAATTAGATATAAAAGGGTATTTTTAAAGCGATAATAAATTCATCCAGTTATTAAATTTCTTAAATTGTTTTATGAACTAGGCAAAATATCCGAAATTGGTCCAATTACCTTAAAATGTGTTAATTTTTGTGTCTGTTCTGCAGGCTTTTTTACTTTTCATATGCAGCACCTCTAATTCGGCGTGATTTCCTTTGGTCCTCAAACCATGACGGGAAACGTCCTGACGGATGACCTTATTCCCTTTTAAAATTAGAGAAGGTATCGTATGTGACGCAACCTGTTTGGATACATTTTCTGCATCACAGCTAACTTCCTCTGGAAGCTAAATCTGCTGCTGAAGATTTAAACCTAACCAAATGTTTCACCTCACGAATGAGTTTTTCGTGATCCCGATAGCAGTAGAAACGTCGGGTTCTCTTGGTCTAAAAACGGAAAACTTCCTACGCAAGCTTGGGGAAAAAATCTTCATGCAAGGTGGATGGCTTTTCCAGCGGTTTTCGATTGCCGTTCTCAGGGGGAACTGTTTGGCGATCCGTCAGTCCGATTAATCTCTTAACACATTAATTATCAACCAATGGTTTAAAGAGATTTTGTCCTAAACAGGTACGAAACCGAACTGACTCATCATCCAAAAGTAAACCGGCTGAGGATAGTGGGACGGAATCTAACCAGTCCCCTACGTGTGGTTGTGCGGCTGCGTTTAGTGAGGCGAGTTTGATTTGATTGGCGCTTGATTTCAGGGATTTCACGATTTCTTTACATCAATGGAATCCCAACTTTTATGAGAACCATTCATCTCGGAGATGGCAAGGGCAGATGTAGTCTAAACTTCGAAAGCAGAAGAAAATTCAGTCAATTCAAAATTTTTAGAGGTTTTTATAAATTATTTCTAAGACCAAAAATTTTGAAAACTTTAGTTCTTTTCAAAGGATTTACTTTTCTTGTCGCTTTCTTTGTAGACAATTAGTTTTTGCTAATGAAATATAAACATGATTTTCTAATACCGTTTCTTACATAATTCGATAAAAAGACTTTCTGTTGTTTTATAATTCGTCGACATAGACACAAAAAATGAAAGCGCTCAACGGGACAGGATATGTTTCTCTTATTGACGATTTTTTAATTAGTTCAAATGGAAAAATCTCTTTTCCATAACGCGTACCCTTCTTCACATTTGAAACCTTAGGAATCGCAATAAATCTCACTGCTGCCTTTATCCATGATTTACGACAATAAATTATTTATGTATAAAAAATAATAAATTATCATTTAAATAAGTTATTCTTTGTGTGTCATGGTTGAAAGGACATTACTTGACCGGAAGAACGAAATATATTTATTCTCAGCACTAAAGGGAACCAAGCCAGTAGGTAATAACATATCCTTAATAAAAGGAGTTAATAAACATTTTCGAATGATATTTGCCTGCAAAAAGTACAACCAAATATGCCCCATCAACTCTCAAGTCTCCCCAGCAGAGATATGGGAGCATTTATCCACACTATACGACATGGAATCACTTGTTTGTCTTATACACGACAGGACAATTCAGAGTCTCTGTCTTTCCCTGAGGATGAGGTCGACTTTGAGTTGAGTCCAGCCATGTTCCCAAAAAAGCTATTCAATACAAAATTCCCTCGTGCGCTGACATATTTTGATGGAACAGGTTTGTGGTCGTTTTTACTTTCTCAGAAAATCACCAGAATCAGCTAGAGACTGCCCTTAGCCTAGTCGAATAATTTTTTAAAACTGTTTAAATAATCTTATATCAAACTGTTTAAATATTTTATCATTTTTAATAAAAATAACCAATTTTCATTCTAATCGGTGGTTATACCACATTGATTGTAGTAACAAAATTATCTATTAATATCTATGTTTGAATATTTTAATTAAATCAAAATAAAAAAGACCAAAAACGTTAAAAAGTCCATTATTTTATACATATACGTCTACATACGATATATAAGCACAATAAGCATTGAGTAGTGTACCAAAACAACAGAATAACTAAAAAATTATAAAAACATTAATACTGCTGTAACGAAGATTATCCCTCTGTCAATATTATAGTACCAAGGCCCACTATCAGAGTCAGTTCGGATGCCGAAGCGTGCTAAGCCTTCCGAGTGGGCTACAGGTAATACCGCCCAGCAAAACCTAGGGGGGAAAAGGCGTCCTCCATACGTGGAAATGCCACCGCACTCCCCCCCTGGCGAGCGTGCTCCCCAGGACACCATTAGTCCTGAGGTGCAGTTGTGTGTGCGCCTACTAAAATTATGTAGGGCGACGAAGTGCAGTGTAGCAGATATGCTACATTGCAACATGGCTGAGGCCAAGAAGATCCTTGGCGAGGAACCGATATGATGCTCAACATTATATCGGCGAACGCGCGCTCCTTGTCCGGTAAAGGAGACGCCGTTCAGAGGATGTTGGCCACCACGAGTGCGGACATTCTGGTGGTCAACGAAACGAAGGTAAAGGGGGGTCCGTACGTAGTTGATGGCTACAACTGTTGTCACATACCCTGGAAACAGGGGTCAATATGTGGCACGGGAACTATTCTACAAGCCGTACCTCGCATTGCAAAGTTCAGGTTTATGTTTTTGTAGCCTATGCGAATTCCTTCAAGTAAGGATTCGTATAGGTAACTTTACATTTTTACATTTTACCTAGGGGGGATGTATTCGAAGAACTTTACGGCGTGTTCCTGGCACGTACGGGAGTTCTTTGGAAAGCATCCGAAGGCGATGGTTGTTGGAGACCTGAATGCCAAGCACATAGAGCTTGGTTTCAGGGTAACCAATGCGCATGGTTTGGCTCTGAAGACGCTGGTTGAAGACCTCGGGCTGGAAATCCGGACTTCAAGTGAGCCAAATCACATCGATTCGCGAGGCGGACGAGACTGGCTAGGGCTTGCTCTGGTCAGTCCTGGAATGCTAAATTGGGTTAGTAAAACAATTTTATTGCCCGATATTGGAAGCGACCATCTGCCTCTATTGCACGAACTCTGCGAGCCAGTCCCTCAAAGGGTTCCGGGATACTTCGACCTCCGGTCGGGTTCTTGGGCCAACCTGGAGAGGTTCATGGCCAGCAGGTTGCCCTCACTTCTGGTGGGGAATACCTGTGCCAATATACGTGAGTTGGAGGCGTTAGATAATGGAATCAATGCTGCCCTGACTGATTATATGCGAGATAATTTCAAACAGAACTCAGTGCAGGGTAAGTCACATTCCACGCTCCCATACCGGGTCTTAAATAAAATTAAGTTTAAGCGCCGGCTATCCAGACTACGGGACAAATGCGTTTACGAGGAAAACCGCGTTTGGTTTCGTGGCTGGATTAGCCGGCTTCAGAGGGAGATCAGAAGAGAAATCCGCGAACTCGAAAGTTCACGGTGGGAGCGAGCCTGCAGACGCGTAGACGCCCGCTTCCCGGACTTCTGGAAACAGTTGAAGAGCCTGTCGGGGAGAGAGGTAGCCAATTCAGTGCGCCTTAAACGCTCTGATGGAACCCTCGTTTCGGACCCGGTTGAGGTGGCTGAAATATTTTCGACCCACCTCGATAACATCTCTGGAACTGACGGAAGTCAGTTCGTGGAGACATCGTCCTTTGATACTGTCCAGCAGATATTGTCGTGGGACAAGCGCTGCCAGCTGGGCATATCAAGGAACGATGCAGGCGATATTTCCGAAGCGGAGATTCTGGCAGCGATCTCCCGAAGTAAGAACACTGCGGCGGGTCTGGATCGGATCCCTATGGCCATCTTTAAGAAGGCCCCGCCGTTGTTGATCACCGCCTTACAGGTCTTGTTTAGCGGGAGCTTGCGACTTGGGATGATTCCCTCTAGATGGAAAGTGGCTGAGGTAATCCTTATCGGAAAACCCAGGATGCCACATGATGTCCCTGGGGGATACAGACCTATTTCCTTGCTTCCCGCTGTATCTAAAATTTTAGAAAGGATCATGCACCGAAGGCTCCTGGAGGAGCTGACGGTGGTTGATGCCCTCCCTGAGTTCCAATGGGGCTTCGGGGAGGGTCGTTCGTGTGGAGACTGCCTATGGAAGGTGTCTTCTGAGATGAAGTGCGCCCTCCAGAAGAAGGAATGCGGTATGCTAGTTAGTCTTGACATTGAAAAGGCCTTCGACTCGGTGTGGCACGACGGCCTCCGGGGCTCCCTCGCCACGTGTGGGGTTTCTCCGTGTCTAAGGCGCTGGCTGTCGGGGTTCCTTGAATCTCGCGGACAGGTCGTGCGGCATCAGGGGGTCTTTTCTAAAGTCAGAACAGTCCTTCGCGGGGTCCCTCAGGGCTCTGTGCTGAGTCCCACCCTTTTTAATGTCTTTATGGCATCTGCGCCCATGCCAGTCAATGCTCGTACTGAAATGGTAATTTATGCAGACGACATCATCCTCTGGGATCACTCGATGAAACCTGAGTGTGCGTGCCGTAGGCTACAGGTTGCTGTGGATGGACTTGTAAACTGGTGTGGGAGTAGGGGTCTAAAGATGCGTGCGGATAAGTGCAGTGTTCTCAAAGTCTGTAAAAGGACGAGGGGTTACACTAATTACGCTCCTAGGTTATTGCTGAACGGGTCAGCAATTGCTGCAGTTGATCGGATGACTTATTTGGGCGTGCTCTTTAAGCCGTCCGGTAAGTTTGATGATCACATTGCACGTACGAAAATGCGTGCAATGCAGCGATTAGGCGCGTTGCGTGCTTTCCGGCTGCGGAGAGGTGCTTGGCTACGTGTGTTTAACGCCATGGTGTTACCCGTGTTGACCTATGGCGTACATGCCTGGCACTTCTGTGAGGAGCGAGAGAAGTACGTTGACGCGCTCAAGAAAGTCAGAAGACGAGCCATCCGGCTAGCCCATGGCTTACGATGGCGAGTGGAGCTCACAGACACCTAGGAATTGTCCCTCAAAGGCCTCCCTGAGGTCTTAGAAAAGATAATGTCAGGGTGGCAGGTAAGACGGTAAGTCTTAGTTTGCGGCTGAGAGGCGAGCGTGTGTGCGGGACTGAAAAGGCAGAAATGCCGAAGGTCTTAATTATACCCTCACTAACAGCCTTTTATTTTAAATTAAAATTTTTCCAATTTGCAATTGAAGGTAATGAAAATTTAATTGAATTGACAACGATCTAACATCTGAATTAAAGTTTATTTACTTGCATTCCTTCCCATCGAGATATCACACAAAGAGGACGAATTGCTCTTAAGGATCTGAACGACTTCAGAGAAGATGTAGAAGAAAATATATTATTGAAAGTTACCCACGAAATCTTAAAGACAGGTCAATTTAAAAAAAACTTACAACAACGTTGAAAAAATCAAGGATTGTCCAAAACGTGGTAAAATAGTTTGTGAATCCAAAAGCAAATAACTTAAGAAACATCTCAACTGTAAATAAGACGGTTATTATTGAAGTTATTATGTTCGAAATTTGCTGTAGCTGAACTCTTCCTGGAAAATATATTTTTTTTTCCAAAATTGGTCCAATTACCTTAAAGTATGCTATTTTTTGTGTCTGTTCTGCAGGCTTTTTCACTTTTTTTAATTACTGTTATTTAAAAAGATGCGATCATATGAAGAGTCCTTAATTCGTCAGGATTTCTTTCGGTCCTCAAACCATGACGGGAAACGTCCTGACGGATAACCTTATTTCTTTTTAAAATCGGAAAAGTTATCGTATGGGACGCAACCTGTTGGGATACATTTTTTGCTTCACAACTAACTTCCTCTGCTCTGGAGGCTAAATCTGCTGCTAAGAAGGCTGAAGATTTAAACCTAACCAAATGTTCCGCCCTTACGGATGATTTCTTCGTGATGCCGATAGCGGAAGAGACGTCGGGTTCTCTTGGTCTAAAGACGGAAAACTTCCTCCGCAAGCCTGGGGACAAAATCTTCATGCGAGGTGGACTGGCTTTTCCAGCGGTTTTCGATTGCCGTTCTCAGAGGAACAGTTTAGCGGTCCGTCAGGACGATTAATCTATTAACACATTAATTATCAACCAATGGTTTAAAGAGATTTTGTCCTAGACAGGTACCGAGCCGAACTGACTCATCATCAAAATTAAACAGGCTGAGGATAGTGGGACGGAATTTAACTAGTTTCCTACGTGTGGTTGCGCGGCGGCGTTTAGTGAGGCGAGTTCGATTTGATTGGCGCTTGATTTCAGATTTCTTTACATCGAATGGAATCCCAACTTTTTTGAGAATGATCCATCTCGGAGATGGCAAGCCAGATGCAGTCTAAACTTCGAAAGCAGAAGAAAATTCAGTCAGTTCAAAATGTTTAGGAGGTTTTTCTAAATTATTAAACCAAAAGTTTCAAAAACTTTAGTTTTATTTATCTTTTCAAAGGATTTACTTTTCTGTCGCATTCTTGATAGACAATTAATTTCATCTAATGAAATGTAAACATGATTTTCTAATACCGTTTCTTACATAATTCGATAAAAAGGGCTTTCTGGTAGTCTGATTCTTGTTGTTTTATAATTCGTCGACATAGACACAAAAAATGAAAGCGCTCAACGGAAACGGGTATGTTTCTCTTTATTGACAAATTTTTTAATTAGTTCAAATGGCAAAATCTCTTGATCCATAACGCTTTCCCTTCGTCACATTCTAAACCTTAGGAATCCCAATAAATCTCACGGCGGCCTTTATCCACGACATAGAGAGAAAGATAGAAGGGACCCAAGAGAATCATCTTTACAGTAATATTACTCAGCATAATGGTTTTTTTCAATGAGTCAAACGCGGGAGATAAAAAAGAGAGCAAGTTTATCGCAGCTTCGAAAATTAACGGATTTAATGATTAGCACTAGGATGAGTGAAAAAATTATTTTCATGTTTAAAATGTAAATCAACAAACAACCAGAATAGCACTGAGTGATAAGAGCAGTACTCCCGACTGGTAAAAAGGATACGAGTAAGAGAATATTTGGCATGATCAAACTGTCAATGAATTAATCACAAAATTTAAGGTAAAGTTGGATGAAATATATTCCTAGGTGATGGTATCACAAAATTATATGTCCATTTTGCATTGAGGCAAAAGTGTCCCTAGAATTTATATCGACATAGAAGTAATTGATTCGAATCAATATCATGTCTTCGAAATAGACGTCTATTTGCAAACTCTGATTGGGGAACAAATTTTATATTCAAAATTAGGTCCTTCGAATATTTATCAACCACACTTTTTTCGGGAAGAGACGAGCTGAGCAGCCTGAACAAAACAAACAAATTGCTATTTTTTTAACAAACAAATTTTCCAATTAATATTATTTGCAACTGCAGTAGAAACATAATAGTTATATTTTCACACGTGCGGGTCTTAAACGATTTTCCTGAAGGCGACACTGCACGATCTTAGACGCTCTTATAACGTGCAAATTACGATGCCAATGTGGATTTTATATCACATGATACAACAGCCTTGAGGCGGTTACTTGACTTTGCAGAAACAGGGCCTTTAAAATAGTTCCTCGACGTGAATACAACTAAAACTGAAATCACGGAGATCGCACCTATGGAATCAGAATTGTTTGGGATTGGAGACGTTCCAAAAAACTTGGTTCATTCCTTGGAGCCTTTTTTAAATAAAAAGTTTTTCGTTTTTCGCTAGAATTGTTCCAATTACCTTTAAATATTCTATTTTTTGTAATGAGAACACAGCCCGGAGGAAAGTACTGTCGACGACAGCGTTAAATAGACTAAATTGGATAGGATGGGTAACAGGCCGGCAACGCTCGCTCTTCGTTTGCGCCTCTACAAGTTATTCTTTGTGTGTCATCGAGAAAAGGACATTAGTTGACCTGAAGAAAAACGAAATATATTTATTCTTAGCACCACAGAGAACCAAGCTAGTGAGTAATAACATATCCTTAATAAAAAGAGTTAATAAACATTTTCAAATGATATTTGCCTGCAGAAAGTACAACAAAATATGCCCCACCAACTCTCAAGTCTTCCCAGCCGAGATATGGGAGCATTTATCCACACTATTCGACATGGAATCACTCGTTTGTCTTGTCTTATAAACGACAGGACAATTCACAGTCTCTGCCTTTCCCTGAGGATGAGGTCGACTTTGAGTTGAGTCCAGCCATGTTCTCAAAAAAGCTATTCAATATAAAATTCCCTTGTGCCCTGACATGTTTTGATGGAACAGGTTTGTGGCCATTTTTACTTTCTCAGAAGATCACCAGAATCAGCTAGAGACTGCCCTTAGCCTAGTCAAATAATTTTTTAAAACTGTTTAAATAATCTTATATTAAACTGTTTAAATATTTTATCATTTGTAATAAAAATAACCAATTTTTATTCTAATCGGTGGTTACACCACATTGATTATAGCAATAAAAATATCTATTAATATCTATGTTTGAATATTTTAATTAAATCAAAATAAAAAAGACCAAAAACGTTAAAAAGTCCATTATTTTATACATATACGTCTACATACGATATATAAGCACAATAACCATTGAGTAGTGTACCAAAACAACAGAATAACTAAAAAATTATAAAAACATTAATACTGCTGTAACGAAGATTATCCCTCTGTCAATATTATAGTACCAAGGCCCACTATCAGCTCCTAAAATGACTATGGTTATAAAATATAGAATTGTAAATCCAAAATATATTATCATTTCGATAAATCTTTCACGAGAAGGTCCAAATTTTGTTTTTATTTTGAGAAAATAAAATAGAAAGTGCAGGATACTGAAAATCAGCGACGTTGCTCCACAGAACTGAATATATTCTCTCCCATGTACAATAAATCTGTCATTCAAGCTGGATGTGATTATTACTGAAACTGAAATGATCTAAAATGGGATTTTTTATTTACAAATGTCCCGATTTGTATGAGAAAGGAAGAAGTCCTGATATGTCCGAGGTCACAACGATTTGTTGATCTTTGTTGTGTAGTAATCATTATCAGATATGAATAGAAAATATATATTTGAGTTGATTAATTTAGTTTGTAAAATCATGTATAATAAATATAATAATTTGTCTTATTTTTTCTTATATGTTACAAGCGATGGACATTCCCGATCGCTACAGGTTATCCGAGTTGGAAAAAATATTTCAAATTTTAATAATTTGTTAAAGTTATAATGCACAAGAACTTACATTAACAATGAACTATATAAATAAAAGAAACTATATCTACATAAAAACAATTCTAAATCTATCTACTAAAAAGATTGTGATTATGTATGATCTTTATTTATTTTTTTGATTCGTTTTATCATCGTTCCATCGGACATCCGGCATTCAACAATATTGTGTGAGCAATGTCGACAAAATGTTCATCGTTATCAAGCTTACAATTAACCGACGGAAGTGGAAAAGCATTAAGCCAGGCTTCTGATTGTGCCTGGGCCGCACTTCTTAAACAAGCAAGTTGGTTCTGGTTTAAAAAAGATTCCAGAAATCCGTAAAGGGACTTACATAAAATGTTATCCCAGTGCTTCTAAAAAAGGTGAGAACCTGAACTTCTAGTCATCTTTCTTGCCAAATTTTGAGACCCATTTGCAGGCAAAGGCGTCTTATGTTTGGACCAAAGGGGGAGAATGACCTCAACAAGAGGATTACACATAGTCGGGAGGACAAATACGTAGGTAAAACAACATCCTGAGGTAATCGTAAGCAGATTTCCCTAAAAAAGAGCAGGAGAATTGCTTGCTTCCAGGATATATTGTTGAAAATACTTTTGTAACAAACCCGAACTATCTATTCTAGTTTGGATAAGTCAGAGCTGCATTAAAGCATGAAGTGAAGCGTAGCCAGAAATATATAATTTTTTAGTTGAATTTTGTGCGCATAAAAGACCGTTGTAGACCCAATGATTGTTTCAGCGTTTTTTGATGGTGGTCATCCGCGGAAACACTCAAACGATTCTATCCGCTGGAGCTGTGTGACATTTTTTTCTTCAGTTTTAAATATTATTTGAATTGAAAAAAATTAATTCTTGTGTGTTTCTTCACAAACTGTTGATGAGATCTATCATTCATCAATAGCCACTAATTACAAGATCTGAATACTTTTGACGATTTTTGAGCAATGAAGAGGCTTGAAACCCCGTGATCGCCGTGAATAAGTTCTTTATTGAAGTAATAGTCACTCAATGATGTCAGAGAACTTTAAAAGGGCTTGATGCTTTGAAATCAACTTTGGTGAAAATCTTATTCGAAAACATGCAAAACCATTAAAGTGAAAACGACGGGTTTAAGACCTCGCAGTCATATATATCTGTCAGTGTGGTTAATAATAACTAATACAATAATGGACCTGATAATGCGTGTCGAGGAAAATCACGTTGTTTATTTTAACCAAAATTCTATATAATTATTTTTTTGACAGAAAGGTTTTAAGGACCTTATCATGTGAGTTGACGACATACTTGTAGTTCATTTTAACCAAAATCCGGAATTTTTTTAAATTTTTTTTGGCGGGAAGGTTTCAAGGACCTCTTGGAAATTATCCAGCCGTAACGAAGAGTTCGTTTCATAGTCTTTTTTACTCGAACCTATCTATATTTTTTTATCTAAACTTGATCACAGACAGTAAATTCGTATTTAGAATTGCCTAAATAGAAATTATAAGTTAAAATATTTGAATTTTTAATTGAATCTGAATTTGAACACAACTCTGAACTTTCAAAATGATTTCTAATATTTTCTAAGAACATAATTTCATAATTATAACCTGCAACAAAAGTGTTTATTCCGCTTATTTCTCGATATCTATTGAAAGGACATGTTTTAGTATTGCCAACAAGACAAAACTTAAAAATATTGTAACTGGAGATTTCCTATTTTGATTGGCGCAACGTCTATATATATGTCGTGTTTGGTGCATTCTGTCCGAAAGACACCGAAAAATTGTATTATGTAATTTTTTGTAAAAGTGAACAAGGCTTGTGGGTTGCTGAAAGAACTGTACGTATTATTTTCAAGATTATGGTGTCCAAGGATCGTTAGTTGCTGCCTAAGGGGACAGTCATCTCAAATCTTGGCTCTGTAATAATAAAATGTCTTATTTTTAATGTAAATTATTTAGTTCGAATTGCTTAACTATAGTCAACTAAACTTTTTTTTTACTATCATAATGGGTGTATTTGAATAGCTTTTCTTATATGTTATTTTATTTATTTTGATAAATACATTTGTGATTAAACAGTTGTTATTTATTTGAATTTTGGGTTCATTTTGTGCTCATGTGCAAATATCTTGTATGGTCTCATCAAGTTGCAGTGCTCAACCACGTCAGTTTTTCAAATCTGGTAAAATTCCGTGTTGTCGATGGAAAAAATATATTGATAAAATATTAAATGTCTCGAGAAATAGATTTTCGAAGATTTTAAGGACCTCTCAATTACTCTGTCACGAGTGTATCTCTCTAGTTCACTTCAAGACAGTGATGGTTCACGAACATCAGATTTGTGTCACAAGCGACATTATTTATCATTTCGGAGGACGCTATCAGAACATATATCCCAATATTTTCGATTCCTTTTCTTTAAAAATTCCGGAAAAGTGGATAAATGTTGAAGTATGTGGCAGAGTTCTACCACCGCCGACGTCTAAAGGCAAAATTAAGGATTTTGATGTGGACGGAGAGGATCCTTTTATTGTGCTCACGTGCATCAGGGTGTTAAGAGAATCTCGTTTTTCTCCAGAAATAAAGCAGTTTTTGCATGCAACTGTCGATTTGTCTAAAATACGAGATAAATGTGGAATAAATTTGAATTGCCTTTTTTGAAAGTCGCCACGAAATATTCCGCAATTTTTATTAGGAGAAGAATTGTTTAACATGTCATATTTACTCCCCGGAAATACCCACTTCGTATATAATCTGTGTATTTGATATTGAAACAAATTATTTTACTTCCTGCCGTACAAATGGACTGACTTCTCAGGAGGCTTCTTGTTTTGTTGCTTATACTGACAAAATTTTCACATTTCCAGCTTATACTGGCTTTGATAGATATCCGAATGGTCTGTTTGTTGATATATTGACTTTTGATTGCACAAATTATTTTGTTTTTTTAGAAAGGGTGTCGATTTCTATCAGTTTGTATTCGATTTTGCCTTTTATATGTTTTGAACAGTGGGTGAAGCATGTTTGTCACTTTATCCAGATAATGAATCTACAATTAATGTGAAATATCCGATTTATAGAAGAGAAGAGGGAAATTGTTTTGTCGGTCCAGTAATGGGAATCGAAATGAATGTAACTTTGTTTAATCCTTCACTTTTAAAAAAGTGCAGTTTATTATATTTATTAATTTTTTTCATGTTGAAGTTAGTTGATATTTGTTTTTAAACAGTTGATTGGAATGTAATTTTCATTATGTTTTTTTTAATCAAAAAAAGGGCGAAGAGATTTGTAAGTCACGCAGTCAGGATGTATGCTAAAATGTTGAGTAGCGACTATATTCCGAGCCACAAATATTAAAAAGTAATCGCAACTTAAATAAAAGTCTTAGTTTTACATTGTGCCTTTTTTTGAACTTTTCAAGCCATCCTTTACTGGCTTTAAATTCGAAGAGACCGTTTAACGCAGCAATTTCAGTTGCTTTCGACAAACCGTTTAACGCAGCAATTTCAGTTGCTGCCATGTAAGCATTGATTCTTCCAATTATTAATTTCCTGCTTTCGAGTCCATTCGGCAAAAAATTGCCCCCAGAATTAAGAACTTGTAGACGGCCGTTAATTGACAGTATAGTTCAACAGAGCTAATCAAGATCACAGGTACTTGTTTTGGCCAGTACGAGAATGTCGAATTTTATCATAAAAATAGACACAGCGTGATTTATCCTTTTATTTCAATGTTTCACTGGGTTGCATAAACAAAATTCTGAAGGAATACTTAATTTTCACTAAACCATTCGACAGTTGAATGATTCGTTAAAAACGATCATTTGGATTTACAACCAATGAATATCTTTTAAAGTTCATGTCTCTAAAAATGGCGAAAGTTTGTAATATTTAAGGATTTCAAGCATTAAATGGATTTCTTAAGAAATTTAAAAATCGACATCGCATTGCTTCTTCGCTTTGTGTGGAGAAAATCAATTTATTGAAACCTCTGTGATTGAAAATTTTACAGAAAGCCTAAATTTTTTTTTTTACAAAATAACTTGTTAATGAACGAAAAGAGTTAAAATGCGCAGCGGATCGACTGGCAATTCCCGCGCATGATGGCCAATGAGATCCTTTGAAAGAGTCTGATCGACTCGTTGGGATCTTTCGTGGCAGCCACGAGCTTAGATCCAAGGCGGCGGAGAAACGATAGCGTCTGCGGGCCGATGACTCCAGAGGTTTCCACCGCGACTGCAGTGAATTGGTGATTCTTTGCCAGGACCCGGTACTTCTTCTGTTTTGTTAGTTCCGCCTGCTTTGCAACTGAGCCCGGTTCCGCGGCGGAGACAATTAGATTCTTGGCGGAGAAAGTGTCGGAACAGGTGGCGTCCCAGATAAGGCATTTCCCCTTTTCAAACGGAAAGATTGACATGCCATCCGGGCGCTTACCGTCGCCTCTGTCGAGCCCGACTGGTTCGAGCTCATTTGGATTCCTTAAGGACTTAAAAAACCGAAGTTGTATCTGCAAAAGAACCTTTTCGATTCTGCAGGCCTAAGTGCTGGAAAAACTCATCTGGCCACTATTGAAGAATACTTGAAGCATAAATATTTAGTTGAAGGATCAGTTCTACTCAACAAAAAACTGTTGGTCGGTGCCCAGAACAAGTACCTTCTGGACCAAATTTCTTTAAAATGTCTTCATTCCATCCTGTACAAAAATGCTACGGAGGATTATGTGAGTGTCAAAAACTCCAGTCGAATACGGCCAAGGTAAAACTGATTAATTAAATAGAATAGTTTTAATTTATTTGATCGTCTATTTTCTCGATGTGTGTATTCGGTTAGAAATGCTTCCAAAATCAAATTGATGCTATTAATACATGCATTTAAATAATTTCCAAATTTTGGGAGATTCAAAAGGCCTAATAAATCTTACAATATTTTACTTTTCGAGTTAATTTTGTGGTTTCAGTTTGGGGACAAATGTTTGATATGTGTCATCTAACAATTAATGCTGGTGATATTCAGATATTTTATTTCACGTCAATTTTACGTCTCTTAACTGAAAAATCACCGACATGGAAATATGTAGGGCAATTATTTGAAAAAAAAGTTTTTTGTTCTCACAATTTATTAACAAATTTGAGTTTAAAATAAAGAATGTATTCAAAATGTCATATAAATATTTTAAATAGGATTAAAGTACCATTATTATTTTTACGATTTATTCTTATTGAAAAGTATTTTTTAACATGAGAAAGACTCTTTTCAAAACAAAAAAGACTGACCACCTCACTGCGATAATTAGATATACTTATGTTTCTGTATTTAATTTTATGTAATGGAAGCAGTCAATATTATCAAAATAATTAAATATAGCTGAAATCCCTGACATTACAGTGCAAGGATGTGATATCGTCATTTACACTAGACTTGCAGGAGTCTTAAAGGATTCTTATTTTTGAATTTCTTATAAAATTAACTTAATTAAAAAATAGGTAAGAAAAGTTGAAATTAAAGTCGACCAAAATTTAAGTGCAACACGACTTTTCATCCAAAGACCGGGAATTAATTTATCACGCAGGAATAGAAATAGTACTCAAAATAGTAGTTTTTGCATATCTTCGTATTCGTGCCCTTTCTTCCGAACTCATCGAATCATTCAAGTGGCCTGATTCCAAATACTCCCTAATTTTTTCGAGGGTGTCTCGATTTAGTTCAACTATAACCATTGATTAATTCTAATCTTTTCGACTTTTCAGAACTTTTTATTGATAAGTCTTTTTTTTTACAATAAATTTTTTTTAATTAAAATGATAAGTCTTTAGTTTTTATTGTCAATATTTTTTTACAATGAAATGTTTTTTACGATTGTATTTAAATAATTGATATGACCGATCTGACGCCCCGGCTGGTCTGGACGGTGACAATGTATTTATACTAGTTAATTAAGAGGGGTTTATGTTCGTTGTTGTAATTTTTTCCAATAAAAATTTTTTAAACTGTATTTGTTAATGTATATTACTTTGCACTTATTTTCTGTCAAGATGAAAATGGGTAGACTGACAACTTGCTGATTTTCTTCAATGTTAGGATTTCCTAAAATTGGATGTTTGAGGATGCAAACCTACAGCCAAATGTCGAATTGTGGGTGTGATTCTTGAATCTATGTTGCATATTTGAAAATCCAAGATTACAGATGCAGCGTCAATAGTTTCTTTTTAATAATTTGAACTAAATATTTAAGTCAATTTATTTGTTGGTTTCGATTATTTCCACTTCAAATATATACTTTACTGCATCTGTCTTCTAGCACTCCCAATGAACAATATCTATTTACTTCATTTATTAATCTGACACCATTCCTCAATTGTCGCTGATTTATCAAAATGATTTTCCAAACCATTCATTTTAAAGTAAATAAAAAACTAAGAATGTCCTTGTTTAATCAATAAATGTGTAATTTTTTGTCATACGCTATTTATGCACTGGATTCCGTCCTCTATGCCCTCTGAAGCCCAAATCCAGTTCCAAGAGGGTGCTCATGTAATACTCCAAATCAAGTTTAGTCGGTTAATCACATGCGTCGGTCATATACCGCCAAAAATGGTGTCGACAACGGAATTGGCAACTGTTTTGGCGCCAGCGGGAAACATTTGATAATCTCCGTATAATTTTTTGTGTATTTTCAAAAAGTCCCCAAAACACTATTGTTTGGCATTGTAGAAAAATTTTGACCTAATTAGTTCGAGACAACTGTTTTTTATTGCCGCCCACAGAGAAAGTGGCGAAAACGAGAACCGCGCTTTCCGTTCTTCGGTGACCAAGACGCCGAAAGTGCCAGAATATAAAAGGGTGGGCAAAGCCATTGATTTGAAGTTTGAACTTAAACTAATGGCAGATGTTAGCTTGGTTTCTTATCTTTATTTATTTATTAGAACCAAAAATACTGTCATAAGCATAATTAACTATTTCAGGTGATCCCAGCCTCTTTTAGAAACCTTCGCATCTTTTCTCTGTGTTCTACAACGCATTGTCTAAGAGGTCGGTGAGTAAAGGTTAGAAAGTTGTCAAAGGTGATTTTCGTCAATACGTTTTCCGTATGGGAGTAAAGATTAGAAAGGTGTTAAAGGTGATCCTTAGTATCTTTAGAGTTTTATTTTGAGGAATTGATTTCCATAGTCACATTTATCGACAAATTCCACAGTCTTTTGTTAGTTAGCTCAGACTTTTTTGGACTTGCTTTCAACAGATTGGCATTGAGCCATATACACAGGTTATATATATTATTCTATAATCTTCTTGTAGCTTCGCTGACAAATATATCCCTCGATGCAACGATTATATCATCCGCATATGAAAGTAAAATGTCATTCTTGTTTTCAGGAAGAGGCATATCGTTCAACATTAGGTTGAACAATACGGGGGATAGGGGGAACTTTGTGGCACTCCATTCGGTAGTAGCCTCGATGCAGATCCTCAATTGCCCTTGTAGACTCTATCCCGACGTCCATTTAGAAAATTGGCAAGCCATAGTTTTAAGTTTGGTTCCATATTCAACAAATAAATTTTCTGCGTAAGAATTTTTCTATCAATGTATGATCCTGCAACTATAGATGTGACCAATTGAACGAGGCCGAGGGAAATTGTCGTTATTAAGGCAGTCATGCGACTAACTCCGGCCATTAAAAATATTGATGTAAAATAAAAAATAACCTATTATATTTAGAAGATATTAACGCTGTTGATCCCGGAAAATTGCTGAGAGATGTAAAGAGTTAAAGCAACACCGAGTGATTTTCGCGCATTTTTATCAACCAGTAAATCCATAAATGTGGCCTAATTGAAGTCAGCGGATTTATTTTTACTTTGGAAACATTGACAAGAGTTTTTTCTTCACATATCTCAATAATTTCATCATCGACATTATCATTACATAAAAGTCTTTTTAGTGCTCAAGCAAAAAATAAAATGAATCAAACAATTTATTGCCCCATCTTTGTCGTTTTTTCCAAAAACAAGATAGTATGGAGATGGAGGACAGAAAGGTGGAATTATTACAAGTAAAATTGCAGTCGTACTACTAAAAGCTAAAAATAATTAGTGGAAATGACAAGCCTAAAAGAATTGGCCATAGATTTGTTGTTCCTAATATAGATTCGAGCCCAAGAGTTTGTGAGATCACAATCCCGACAATTATCATCACTTGATTAAAAGAGCTGAAGAAGCCTTGTTTGCATGGTGGGGATATTTCATTTATATATAAGGGAACAACAGCACTAAATATTCCTGTAAGAAATATAAGCAAATTAACAACCACAGCCAATTCCAGTAACGAATCTCCCGATTACAAGAGCGAAGTATGAGTTCAGCATTAATGTAGCTCCTTGTGAGCTTTCTCCTAGGATTGAAATTAACGCTGCAAGTATTAAACACTTTCGTCTAAGAAGTTAATACAGATTTAACTATACTGACTTTCCAATCGGTTGTGCTCAAAAGGACGCTAGAGAGCATGATAATTGAACACAAGCATGGAATGAAGATAACTGGCGAGGAATATACCTCTGCGACCGATCAACTAGTAGAAATGGCATGCCGCCAGGACATTCCATTCAAAGATAAAAGACGCACAACAAACGACGCAGAGATAGAGAATGAAGAGGAACAAGCAGCAGACTCTTCTCCTAAAAGGAGAAGAGAGACTATCAATCAGGATTGAAAGTCCTAATTAATTAAATATTTTAATTTTAATTAATGCGAACTAATTAAAATGGGGAATAAGTTATACACGAATTAATAAAGAGCCTGGAGGTCAGCTCAAAGTCGCCGCACTGCGTATCGAGTGGCAGTTTCCGCGGAGCACTGCGACCGAGATTCGCTGGAAGAGCCAGCTCGTCTCCCTCCGGTCGTTGGTCTTCTTGGCGATTCTCCTGGCAATGTCGGCAAGAAGGCGAGTCGCAGACCTGCCGACAATTCTAGATGTTTCGAAGGCGAGGGGGACAAACTCGTAAGAGTCCGAAATATTTCCATACTTCGACCTCTTAGCCTCCTCAGCCTGAGCACTGGCGGAACCCGGGTTAGTGATGGACTTGAGTAACACCGACGCGGAGAACGAGTCAACACAAGTTGCGTCCCAAATCAGGGACTTGCCTTCCCGTCAGGACGCTTTCCATCACTCCGGCAGAGACTGACTGGCTCTAGAGTGGAGGGGAAACCTGCCGACTCTAGAGCCCTTTTCACGACGTCATTGAGGTGAGTGTGGCGAGGAATTCTACCAGCACTCTTCTTGCACGAGAAGGCGTGCAAACCGTTCGGAGAGATCGTGGACCCGCACCGGCATGGGTGGGGCTGACAGATGTCCAGGCCCAAGCGTAAGCAGACACCAATCCGTAAGGATTCGTCGTCCAAGAGATGTCCCGTACTAGGGGTAGGGAGTGCATTGAGCCAGTCTCCCGTATGCGGCTGGCAAGCGTATGCGGCTGGCAAGCGCAATCATATTTTGAAGTTTCTCAACTTCCACTTGTTTTAAGCGGTCCTGAGATGTTATGCCCACCTCGATTAAGGTTATTTCCTTTTTAATCTTTAATCTTAATTAAATTTTGGTTTCGTAAATAAACGTCTTAATTAAATTTATATTGATATTAATTTTTTGACAAAACCTCAGTTTTTGGAAAAACTTCAGTTTTTGGAACACTTAGTGTTCCAATTCAAGGTCGGACTGTATTACACCCTAATCTCGGGTGAGTGAGATTGGTGGGGCAGTCCAACACTTGCTCACAATACTGCAAACTTCTTCCCTCTCTTTCTCAATCATTCTATTTATCAGACATCTCGTCAATCGATTTTAGCAGTCGGTGCGACGTAGGTGGCATCCAATCCGTGTTTTGTAGGTAATTGAAACCAGGCATTTCTCCTCTTGCTCAATTCTCTACAATTCCTTTGTTAATAATCTTGACTGCTTCCGAAACAGAAACCACTGCGACACCGCTTGCCTAAAATTTTTTTTTACATGCTATCTGTGGATTAGCACTGCTTGGATGGACGTAAATAATACACAATCTCCCTCTGCTTTAATAAATGTGGCATTCCAGTAAAAATATATGATTTAAACGACAATCATGAAAAAAATAGTGTTCTATCTTTTTGTGAATAGGGACGGAGTAGGTTTAAAAGTATTACAAAGTGTTCTATCTCCTATATCGAAAGATTATTTGTTCAAGGCCCGACGAGAACATACATTCTGGCACTTGTAATGAAAAAGACACTAGAAAGCATCGTTCTGGAGCATAGAAATGCGAATTAATATGCCTAATAAAGAAGTCATTACGGCAGTTGTTTGCAATGACAAACTAATAATGCGAAAACCCCAGATGAAACAAATTGACAAATTATTAATGACTCTGAGCATGAAAGTAAATGTGGAAAGAATGAGTTATGGAGTCCCCTCAAGATGAGAAAAATTTCCAAAAACTAGGATCAATAATTACTTAATTTTTTATTATTTTCGGTTTTGGGTTTAGTTAATAAAGTTTTTAATTTATTTGTTGTCTAACCAATGAGTTATTCGCAATAAAATATTAGCTTTAATTAGAATGCTTTCACTTGTCCTACTTTTTGTTGACTTAGTGGTCCAAAGTGACTGTGACTTAACAGAAGGGTTTTTGAAAAATTGCTTATTTGAATTAGAGATTTGGGAAACTGTAAATTCAATGGAGCAAATGCTGCGGGAAATACAAAATCAATTCGAATTTATAGCAACGTTGTATTTCCAAATGGAGAAATATTCTCGAATTTAACAAACTTGGAGACATTGTAATCAACATTTTATTAACACTAGTTACTGTAGTGGAGACTCGCTAAAGAGAATACTAAACAACTCATTTGACGGGTTGATTTACCTACGCTATATGTACATTCAAATATTTTGAATCACTAGATCACTGTATCGGTGTAGTGACCTTCGTTACGTGAACGTAGATGCCTTTGCACGTCTAGTCGCATTATCAACTCTGTACAAATCTTATTCTAACATTAAAGTTACATGCCATCAAATACCATTTTCCAGAGGCCAAAAATCAGTCGTCCCCTCAAAATGGGGTATTTTAACTTACTGACTTTGTAGTACTTATCCCAGCCAGAAAATGTGCATATTCACAAATGGGTCCCAACCCATAATGTATACTTATATATTCAAATATAAGGATTACGACAGTGACGAAACATCTAGATATCAAATTAACTGATAAAAGTGTAGAAATGGATCCATATACAACTCCAGACGCAACACTAATCACTGAGGAAGCCTACGGTGTGTTATTTTACTCACAATAGATTGCAACCTCTGCCGATATCCCGCATCAAGCAATCTTCTATGCTGGAAGGATTGCTTTTGACCTACATTTTGGATGTTACTAATTGACTAACCTAATTATTTGCTTTAATATTTCCTTGTTCCTCTTTTGCGACACCACCTGCCAAAAATTCTTTTTTAGATGCTATTAATGGATTAGCACAGCTTGGATGGATGTGAAATAAAACACAATCTTCCCCTGCTTAATAAGTGTGGCATTCCTGTAAAAATATAATTTACACAACAATCATGCAAACAATTTAGTGTTCATATCCCTCATGAATAAACTAGTCGGTAATCACGTGACAGAAGAAGAATTTGTCAACTTGGATTTTTAACTACCCACTGAAAATCTCAATGAATAGGAATCATTCCCCGTTGGCCAATACAAACAGTCTCAGCTTCTGAAGATAATGACGATGACTCAAATAAGCAAACAGAGCCAGAAAATATAGAGAAATTACTACGCACAAATGTTCAAAAAATGCTAAATCTGCCACTTTGTTTGCATTCAAGACCCTGCATTACTCGATCCCGTCGACAGACTGATCTATCCAAAAAATAAAACGATTGCTAAATCGAGGCTAAAAACGAGCCAATCCTTATTGACAAATTTTTATTAATATCACTTTGTCGTTATAAGTAAATTTGATGTGCAATATACCGGTCTCCCCTCTATAGGAATCGGTTTAGAGTGATTTGATTGTATATAATAAAATTATTTGTCACCCTTCGTCCCCTTTGTCGTATATTTATTTTGAAGGAATAATAATTAAGTAATAATGAAAGGCCGACCTAATAAGGAAAATGGTGAATGGCGACATCCCGGAGTATGCCAGAGAATTGCTCTTCTCCGCAAGGCTACTCGCGTTCAAAAAACCCAACGGAGGAATCCGCCCCATTGCGGTCTGGAACTATTTCAGAAGACTCGCAGCGAAGATTGCTTCGACCCTCGTGAGCCGCCCACTCGGTGCGGAGTTCTTCCCAGAACAAATGGGTGTTAGTATCCAGAACGGATGTGAGGCGGCGGTTCATGCGGCAAGGCGTTTCTTCACACAGAAGAATACTGCAAACGAATGCATTGGAATCAAATTGGACATAACCAATGCATTCAATTCTCTCAGAAGAGACTCCATTATGGAAACGTGTTGGAAGAGGGCTCCCATGCTTTTCCCTCTTGTTAAATTGTCATACGGAGAAGATACGTCTCTGGTTTTTGATGATGAAATCATCAAATCAAAAACTGGTGTCCAGCAGGGAGATCCGCTCGGACCCCTCTTATTTGCCCTGACAATTGATGATGTTGTGAGATCAATTGACGCACAACTAAATCTCTGGTATCTCGACGATGCCACAATTGGAGGATCATTCGAGGAAACATACAATTCTTTACGTCAAGCACTTCCCGCATTAAAACACTTGGGATTGGACATCAATATTAACAAATCAGAGTTAATAAATGTCTCATACTCAAACACCGACTTTCTCTCTATCAAGGAGTTTTTCAACGAACTGCTTCCCGGGATCCCGACTGTGCCAGTTGATAAACTATATTTCCTTGGATGTCCACTCAGTGAAGACGAACTCAGGAACCATCTACTTTCTAAAAATGAAGAATTGTCTCGCCTCGCAAAAAGATTGTCATGCCTCGACTCTCACACATCCTTCTTCCTAATGAGAAACAACACCGGACTACCCAAGCTTTTACTACTGCGAAGTTCACCCTGCCACGAACATTACGATAGTCTACTTTTGATTGACAAATCTCTCAAACAAAATGTTGAGTCACTAATCAACGTCCGCTTCGACGAACTTGTTTGGAAGCAATGTAAGCTTCCCTCTGGATTTGGGGTGTCGGTCTAAGATCGGCGCTGGAGGCCGCGTACCCGGCATATTTATTGTCTCTCTCAAGTTGCAGCCATCTGACACGGCAAGTCCTTCGTCACACTATTGGACTTCGCTGGAATGAGTCATTTGATGAAGCTTGCCGGGATTGGAACGGGTCAGGACTCAAAATCCCCGAAGACACAACGAAACAAAGGAACTGGGATAACATTGTCTGCTCCAAAATTTCAGAAGGGCTTAAAAAAGAAGCAAATCAACATCGCCTTGCTTGCCTGGTGTCAGCCTCAAGTGGAGGGAGCGGAGCATGGCTTGGTGCAATCCCTTGCCCAAATCTCGGGACTTTTTTGGACGACGATTCTTTGAGGATTGGAATCGGACAAAGACTTGGACTAGACGTTTGCCAGGAGCACCGGTGCCGCTGCGGGAAAACGGTCGATGCGAAGGGATTGCACCCGCTGTCCTGCAGGAGATCCGCCGGAAGAGGACCACGTCACGCCGCTCTGAACGACGTGATCGTCAGAGCTCTGAAGGCTGCAGGCTTCCCAGCACAGCTTGAGCCAGTGGGTCTCGATCGAGGTGATGGAAAGAGACCTGACGGGATGACTCTTTTCCCTTTCAACTCCGGACGATCTTTGGTCTGGGACGCAACTTGCGTCGATACTTACTCAAGCACGAATCTCCTTAAATCGGTTCAGACACCTGGAGCAGCTGCCTCAATCGCGGAAAACCTTAAAACCAAAAAATATTCCTTCCTCGGGGACCGCTACAGATTCACCCCTGTTGCGGCTGAGTCATCAGGAGCTGTTGGCCCAGCGACTGCCGAGTTCTTGCGCGAACTCGGAAGAATGCTCGCCACAAAGAAAAATGATCCTCGTGAAGGAGTATGGCTAAGACAAAGGATCGGAATAGCCATACTCCGAGGGAACTCGCTTTCCATACAGGCAGCGGGCTTCCTCAATTGATTTCTCAAATCAATCTCTTCTCTGAATTTATTAACTGACATTATTAATAATGAATGTTTCTTTATTAAAAAAAAAAAAAGTAATAATGAAATGACATAAAAATAAAGGAATTGTTGTTTGGTTGTGTGGTATGCCCAATAAGTGATCTCTGTTTAGTAGGATGGCGGAGTCGGGAAACAAGTCAGAAATGGACATAAACGAGGAAACTCGAAAGGCAATGGAGGAGTCGAACGAGATCCAGAATCTGTTGGAACAACTGCAGAGCAAATTCGAGAGCATGTCCGAGGATATAATGGCCAAAAGTATTGTCGTGGCTGACTCGCAGTCGACCAAATGGGCGGACGGATTGACGAAATGGAGAATTCCATCAACGAAATGATCGAGCAGACTCAGTCCGAGATTGATGCCTCCAACTAATTTTCTTTTTCTTAATAATAAAATGGTATGGTGTGTGTCTGTCTGTCTGTTTGTCTGTCTGTCTGCCTGTGTGTACACACCAACTTCAAATTGGCAAAGTACAGATAAATTGTCAAAATCTTTCCCCCTTATAATTAGCCAATAATGGGGAACAAGCTTAAAATCATGAACTCCTCCAAGAATCTTCCACCCTACGATGTCCTCGACTTACATGATGAGGTCCTTAAAACCTTCCCCCCAAAAAAAATTAAAAAAAAATTTTCTGCATTTTGGTTAAAATGAACAACTACGATGTCCTCGACTTACATAATGAGGTCCTTAAAACCTTCCCCCAAAAAAAAATTAAAAAAAAATTTTCTGCATTTTGGTTAAAATGAACAACTACGATGTCCTCGACTTACATGATGAGGTCCTTAAAACCTTCCCGCCAAAAAAAGATTAAAAAAAAATTTTCTGCATTTTGGTTAAAATGAACAACTACGATGTCCTCGACTTACATGATGAGGTCCTTAAAACCTTCCCCCCAAAAAAAAATTAAAAAAAAATTTTCTGCATTTTGGTTAAAATGAACAACTACGATGTCCTCGACTTACATGATGAGGTCCTTAAAACCTTCCCGCCAAAAAAAGATTTAAAAAATTTTCTGCATTTTGGTTAAAATGAACAACTACGATGTCCTTGACTTACATGATGAGGTCCTTAAAACCTTCCCCCCAAAAAAAGATTAAAAAAAAATTTTCTGCATTTTGGTTAAAATGAACAACTACGATGTCCTCGACTTACATGATGAGGTCCTTAAAACCTTCCCGCCAAAAAATCAAAAAATTATTTTCTGCATTTGATTAAAATGAACAACGTTAATGTCCTCGACATTCATGATGAGGTCCATTAAAACCTTCGAGGCAAAAATCTCACGTATTAAGAATATCCTTGATGAAAACGACAGCGAGAATATTAACAATGATGAACTCCCAATTATTCGCGATAAAGAAATTCAATTCATCCTATGATTTTCTCTTTAAAATTAAATGCATATATCATTATCGACCATGAATCAAAATTAAAGCTATTATCATATTTGACTTTGACAGAATGTGCAATTACAGATTGCACGACCTTGAATAGAGTGTGCAATTAACGGATTTTGAAAAACACTTTGATAGTTGAAACCACATTAGCACAATCATTAACACAATTTACCACCAATTGACAGCGCAATCAGAAGAATTTGCGTAAAAATATTAACTATTTAGTTAAGTTTTTTGTAAAAATCGAGCGTAACAACCACCGTCCAGCTTCGGCGGTAGTGGGAGAAGTCAGATCTTTTAGATGACCAGGTCTCAGGCCGTCTACTCCCCCACTGCTTCCTGGGGAAAAATTCCTCAAGGCTTTCAGTACGAGGTCTTCCGAGACCACGATGGGATTGACAGCGAGAGTGGCAAAAGGCGGCTGAGGTCTGAAGTCGTGGGGCTGAGAGGGGTGTTTATCTCTGAGAGATTTCAGGACGGCGGGTGATGATGACAAAAGGGAACTCGAGGAGGCGACAAGCCTGACAGCACCGCGGACGTCGCCGTCCATAAGTTTGCAATTAACTTTTCTGTAGAGGTAGTCGACATCGTGCGGAGCTGCAGTCAGATTTGGGGATGTTGCGCCGAAAAGAGGCTCTGAATTGGCGAGATAGGCCTGGAGCCAGCCGGGAGAAAAACAGTTCCCGTCGTACGGAGACAGTTCATGTTTGACGGTCGTAGCAAGCGAGGGGGAGGTTCTGTTAACGGATGGGAGAAAGCCGAGGCCGAAAGAGGCAAAGCAGAACAACTTAAGCAAATGGGATTCCCTGTCGGAGACCAGAGCGTCGTCAATTGCGGTGGACAAAGAGGAAGCAGCTGGGATATGAGCAGCCTTTGGGATTCTGTGCGGGATTTGTCGGAGGCGGCGGAGGAGTTTGATGGATTTGAGAACGAAAGGGACAGAATGGGTCCCGAATACAGGGTCAGAGAAAGGGAAGGAATCAGCGGAGCATCGAGTGCCGAGAGTGGCGGTGGCGGATGGGGTAGATGAAAGTAATGGGGTGCCGGAAAGACAAGCGGGACAGATCCAAGATGGGATACGTTCCGAAGTGCGGTGGGAAAGGGAGACACAAGAAAGATGAAAGAACCGATAACACGATGAGCAGAGACGGCCCTTCTTTCTTTGTTGACCATGTTGCAGATTGAGCAGGGGGAAACAGGATTAAGAGTTGAATGAGAGACCACCATATGAAAAGATTATAACAGAACGAATAATGGATAGAAAGAAATAGACAAAGAAAGATTATACGAATAGGAAAGGATTAGAGAAATCAGAAATATTAGATACAACAACAGATTAATATTAGATACAACAACATGCCTAAAGGAAACCATGGACCAGAGAAGGTTGGCTTGTTTACAAGCGGGCAGCCAGCCCCTAAGCGGCGCGTGGCTAAACTGTTACCCTTGTAATACAACTGGCTGCCTTCTTAATGATAAAGCCGTAAGAATTGGAGTTTGTCTGCGCCTCGGTCTACGCGTTTATAAAAAACACCAATGCCGGTGCGGCATGTGGACTGACGAGTTTGGATATCACTCCCTCTAATGTCGAAACGGAATTGGACGGTCCTCATGGCATTCCGAACTGAACCAGATCATCTGTCGATCTCTTCGAACTGCTGGATTTCACACACAATTGGAACCTGCAGGGATTTTCGTAGAGGACGGCAGAAGACCCGATAGGATGACCACATTTCCATTTCAGAGGGGAAAGTGTCTGGTTTGGGACGTCACGTGTGTGAACTCCTTTTCCAATCAGAACATCAAATTATGTATCGAGAATCCTGGAGCCCCGTCTGAACGGGCAGAGAAGAGAAAAGCTGAGAAATACGCTGGAATTGAGAATGGGAGAGTGTTTGTCCCCCTGGCTGTTGAAACGTCAGGAATACAGGGGCCTTCTACTCGGACCCTACTCCAGCGCATTGCCTCATTTTTCTCCGCTATTTTTGCGTTATTGCGCATAGTTTATAAGATTTAACTAATGCATTTTATCAAATATGAGTTTTATTGGTTGGAAATTTTTGTTTACAATAGCGGAATTACTTAAAATCTAAAGCTCTTTATATAGGAAATTTTAATGAAATTTTATGTAAAATTTGTGGTGACCGTTCATCTGGAGTTCATTACGGAGTCGCAACATGTGAAGGTTGCAAGGTACTTTGTAGATTAACGTTTCCTTGCATTTAGTCTTTTTTCAGCAGGACATTGGAGTGACCCTGGTAATCATTCAAGTCCACTTTAGGTGGAACTGGCCAATTGCAGTCATCCGTTTATTGGCTTTTGTTCTTATATTGAATTCAACTTTTATTTCAAAGAAAACGAGGATTTTTCAGAAATTCTTGTAGTTCAGTCAGGAGATGAGGTTTTGGAGCATTTTGTTGATATTTGGTTTTTTGTTGTATTTTTATTTTTAGTACAAAGTGCGACGTGAATTTCAGAGCCGGACTTTGTGAATTGGAGATTTGAAATTGAGAAGAATTTAAATTAAGGGCAACGAGTTTGTAACTTGCTGTGGTGACTCAGATACCAGGAGAAACACTGTCAGGTCGTGGATAACTTCGGAAGTAGTTTTTGATTAACTTTCGAGAGTTATATGTTGTGTTAAGATTAAATAAATGCATTGAATGAAGATTAAATAAACGATAAAATGAATTCAAATTCACTTGCAAAATAAAATTTATCCATGATATTTTACCAGTAATCAAATTTAATTAATCTTCAAACAATTAAAAAAATAGAATAAAAATAAAACATCAATATAAAAAAGATTGAAATAAGAAATAAAAATTAACAACAAAAAGCACAACACAAGAAAAGAAAATAACATGCGTGACACGTAATAATTTATTGTAATTAATTCGATAAATTTAAAACTTTTAAAAATTAAATAAATAACATTTAATAATGTGATTCTGTTTGAATTCAACTAGGAACAAAAATTCAGGTGGTTTATATTAATGGAGAGTGGGTATCTAATATATTTTCATCAAATAAAACAAAAAATAAAATTTTCTAAGCATTATCCTTTCTATCTACTTTTGAAAAAATGACAGAATCTCTTACCATATGGAGTGAATCAAAAAAAGTTAAGTTTGTAGAACACATAAGCGAAAATTATTTACAAGTCTTTTATCTATGACAAGATGATTGTAATCAAAGTACACCAATCTCTCGGAACGCTATCTGTTTACCCCTATCGCCGTGGAGACCTCTGGCGTAATCGGTGACAGGTCACTCATTTTCCTCAAAATGCTGGGTCGTCTGATTTCTCGCAAGAAAAACGACACGCGTGATTGTGGATGGCTCCTTCAGAGGATTTCCCTTGCCATTGTACGTGGAAAATGTTTCTCCATCTACGAGTCCTCTTGTTAACTCTCTTTTCTCTCTGTTTTCTTTTAAGAAATAAATTGTATATAAAAAAATCTATAAATGAACTAGAAATAAAACACAAAACAAAATTAGAATAATAAAACGAGAATTATTACTTTTTTTAATTGTCAAAATTGTTTAATTGATGTTTAGATTTAACTGATTATATTTTTGATAAAATTTTGAACTTAGTTTATTTGATAAATTAAATGTACCACCAGAATAATTATAAAAACCTCCAAAGGAGGATGCCAAGTCAAAGCCCTCATGTCTCTGCTTACCTGTCGATCGAAGGTCACAAAGCACATAGTCGGGACGTGTTCTGCAGGTATTGGCCAATGTGGTGTTAAAAACCGCACTGTTCGTCTGTGGGATCTTCACTCAGGGAGGCCGGTCGGGATATATCAAGGACATGGCGGGGCAGTCCACTCAGTCCGATTTCACCCCCACCTGGAAATGGCACTCACAACCTCGCGGGACTGTTCTGCTCACATATGTTCGACACAATCACAGTCGGTGGCATCAGTGCAACTCAAAGGACACAAGGACAGTGTTCCCGCGGCCGACTGGCTGGCCTCTCTCGACCAGGTCATCACGGCGTCGTGCGACCAATTCCTCCACGTCTATTCTGCAGAAAGGGGAGAAGTGGTGCTCAGACTGGCCGGGCACTCTCTCCCAGTCAGAAATGTGGTGACGTGCAATATTCTTGCTTTTTCTGTTTCTGCGGACTGCATCTTCAAGTTGTGGGACTTGCGGAGTGGAGGGTCAGCCGTCAAGACTTATTCCTTCCACTCACAGTAAGCTGTCCGAGTCATTCCTCGGCCGGTCAATTCTGCCATCTTCGGACCCAGGGGTCGGCAAAAGCAGGCTCGCGAGCCTTTGAAGGCTCTTTAACTCTTACGGTAGGCTCGTTTCAATTTTTAGCAATTTTTGTAATAAATGATTTCAATTTTTAACTATTTTTTTGCATTCACTTCTAATTCAGAACAACTACCGAAATGTCTCATTTGCCAGGAAACTTTGAATCAAAATAAAAAGTCAAATTTAGAGAGACACTTTAACACAAAACACTCAAATTTCGCAAAAAAATATCCAATTGGTGATTCCCGAAACAAAGCTGTAGAGGAACTTGCAAAGAATAATCAGGTTGAGAATTCCGCTTTTAAATATTGGTATCACAATGCCAGGACTGCAAATATTGCCAGTTTTTTGATAAGCCACGAGATCGCAAAAAGGGGAAACCATTTACCGATGGCGAATTTATAAAGGCATGTTTCATTAAAACCTCTGAAGAACTTTTTCACGATTTTTCAAATAAAGCTGAAATCGTGAATAAGATAATGAATATATCTTTATCTGCGAACATAGTAGCCACCAGGACTTTTAAGATGTCTTCGAATGTATCTGTTCAACAAGTTTCTGACATGAAATTGTCTAATTCAATTTCAATAGCAATAGATGAATCATGTGATATAAATGACATTTCACAAGTATCATTGTTCATGTCATACTTAGGTGTCTCTGTTTGTTCGTTATGTGTCTCGAGGTTTCCTGAGGCAAGAACTTTTGGCATTATTGCCTTTAAAGGGTCAAACCCGTGGTAAAGATCTTGTTGGCGCAGTCGTAGAATATTTTGAAACGAATTATATTCCTCTTAATAAAATGGTTTCAATTTCAACTGACGGTGACGGTGATTTCAATCGAGAAAGGGATTTATAACTTTAATTAAAAGGAGAATTGATCATGAAGTGATTACTCTACATTGTATTATCCACCTAGAAGTACAATTTAGAATCTAACCTCAAATTAAAATTAACGACTTACGACCCAGACATTAACCAATCCTCCAAAGAAATGAGGAATCACATTTCTTATTAATGCGTCTAATTAATTTAATTTTTTAAAATGAATTCTTAATTATTTTTTAAATTAATGTCTATTTAATTTTATGAATTTAAATTTTTGACAAGTGGTAAAAGGTGGCTCTTCAATTTTTCGAAATTTCCAAAAATGTACAAAATTGGCTCTTCTCCAAAAGTATTTGCCGACCCCTGTTCGGACCCACTGACATGGTCATTTCATCCAGCGAGGACAGGACTGTCAGAATATTCGACCTCCGCAAGTCAACCGACTGTCTGTCTCTCTCCCAACCTCACCCAATCGGTCTCCTTCTTCCAATTATTGTAGAATTGCGGTGAGTAAGGGGACGTCTCTTGTCGCAATTCCACTCGATTCGGGGTTCATTAATTTCATCGACTCTTCTGGGACAAACCTGGGACGATTAAGGAGTAGTACAGTACGACCCCGGTTTGGGGTAGCATTTTTATCATAGTGCCCCAAAAAGCGGGGGTGCCCCAAAATGCGAGGGTAAAGATTTTTTGCTTTTATTTTCTCCTCAATAGATTTTTATTGCATTTTAGACTATAAATTAAAATTATTTAATATTAATAAAAATTCTAACATAGTCCTTTCTTAATAAAATTTAAAAATTTTAATAAATCCAACAAAAAATACTATTAAAAGTAATCAGTAATTTTCTCACCGAATTGGTTTTTTTTCAGTTCTCCTGATAGGTTTTTTCTAAATTCGTAGTAGATTTTCAAAAATTGTGGACATGTACTGAAAATATTATCTTCTAGAGAATTCACGATGTTTATGATTTCTTTAATTGATGATTTTTTAGATTCATATCCATCATAAGTAATTTTGTCCTCAATAATATCTGTCGAATCCATTGAAATAACATCTGAAATCACGTCATCTATTAATTCTTCGTCCAACTGTACATTATCCGAAATTTTTGATCTGTTTTCATTTATTTTCTGCCAGCAATTAATTATCGTTGTCTCTGACATCATTTTCCATGCCTCCCCGACAACTGTAATGACTTGTCTAAGATTGACATTATTCAAATTCAAATCAGAAAGCTGTTCTTTTTCAAATATAAGAGTAAAATCAATCAGTTTATTGAAATAGAGGGACTTGAAGGATTTTATTATTCCCATATCTAGGGGTTGAATTAAAGCGGTCGTATTTTTGGGAAGAAAAAGTAAATAAACATTGGAATATTCTGTATTTCTGTGACAGCTCGCATTATCCAGTATTAAGACAATTTTTCTCTTTTCATTGATCATATCTTGATTTACTTTCCATAACCATTTCCCAAAAATATCACTAGTCATCCACGAATTTTTTGATGCAGCATATAGTACTCCGTGATCCTCTGCGTTAAAATTTTTTAAACACCTAGGAGATTTGAATTTTCCAATTAATAGAGGTTTTAACTTTTCACCAAGTGCATTACAACAAAGGAGAAGGGTAACTTTCTCTTTGCTCATTTTAATTCCATTGCATTTGTCATTAAATTGAACAAAAGATTTCGACGGCGTTCGCTTTATGTATAAAGCTGTTTCATCACAGTTAAAAATATTTTCACTTCCTACAGTTTCCAAACAGTTGTCATAATCAGCAAAAAAATTGGAAACCGTAGAAAGGTCAGATGAATTCTTTTCTCCACTTATAGTTTTAAATAGCAACTCGTGTCTTTTCTTGAACCGGTCTAGCCATCCATTTGATGCCTTAAATGATTCATAATTTATCTTTTTAGATAATTTTTTTGCAATCAGTTTTAAGATAGTTCCAGAAATTGGAAGAAATTCATCTCTCAGACGTAGAAAAGTTTCAAAAACTAATCTATCTAATTCATTATTTGGATCATGTGATTCCTTGATTCTATCGGATTCAGTTAATCCCGCGTCAAAATAATAAACAAAATTTTGTTTAATGCGAGAAATAGTACCTGTAATTAATAATTAGTTAAAAAAGATACCTTTGCTCGTTTTATACTTTTTAGCAAGATCTCTTTCTGAAAATTGACCATGTTTTATATCTTTAGCGATTTTAATTTTTGTTTCATAATTAATCTTTGAATTCTTTTTACGAACCATACTAAAGTCAAAATAAACACGTGAAATAATAGTATTAATTAATAATTAATAAATAAACTAACATTTTGTAATTAAATAAATTAAATAAGTGCCCCAAACCGGGGTCATCAAAAATAAATAATAGAATGAAAAATTTACTGTTTTCAAAAACTGCCCCTAAAAGCGGGGGTGCCCCAAAACCCGAGGGTGCCCCACCCATGGGGTCTGCCCCAAACCGGGGTCGTACTGTACTCCAATGGTTGCCAACTTGCGCATTATCCTAGTCGCATGTCAATTCGGTCATGTCCACATGCTGGGTTGAGGATTATTCTTTGCCCATCCTTCTCACTGCAGGAGCCGATTCCCTAAACTACTACATTGGTATGATCGAATTCAAGCCAAGTGAGTGTGATGAAATAGACCTTATTGTGTTGACAAAAAATAGAGATTATACTTGTCTTGCGAACAGCTAGGACGTGGAATAACTAACATTGTCTACTTAAGTAAAAGAATTCTTACCAAGATGGACGACACTTTGTGGAGTGAGTCAAGTGTATCCCAAAGGAAGGCTGCCCTCTTTGCTGTTAAAAAAGCGCGTGGTGCACACCTTGGGACCACAAAAGCTACGTGTCGGCAAGTATGGTCCAAGTGCCATTCAAATTAATGTGAAGGAATTGATCAAACTTCAGAGGGAATCCCTAATAAATACTTTAAAGTCTTCACAAGACTCTTTTTTGCTGCCTGGAAAACCCACACAGTGACTATTATCGTCGTCAACGTGGCAGAATAACTCTCCCAACCAGAAGAATTATTCTCATATTGGCGGGATAGGAATTTTTTAATAGTCAACGGAAACAGTGTAATCACGGTAAAAGACGAGAGTCACGGAGTGCGGGAGTATGCTTTACCATGATTACACATGAAGGCATAACCAGATGCTGAGGTCTCTCCATCTTCTGCTCTGCAATTATTATAACTTGACGCGGTCCTGAAAGTTACGAACCTACCATGTCAGATCCACCAGTGAAATGCCCATTTGGTTTGAGTTTAGTTATCTCCGTCTGGTGAGGAATGGAGACTTGTCTTATGGCACTTTGTTTATATCCCCGCATGTGCAACACCCGCATGTGCAGCACTCGAAGAAACAATATTAGTTTATTCATCTTTCTCTGTAAGTGATCTCAATTCGCCCAAACTGTCTTTGAGTTGCCTGCATCTGACGGCACTTATTTCTTGAGACTTTTCTACTGTCTTAAATAATAAATAATTAGAATGTTATAAATAAATGAACATTGTGGAGTCATATGTGAATTACATAGTAGAACTATGGAAGGAGACTGTAATTCGTGAGAGTGGCCACTCTGAGCAGGTGGGAATGTAATATTATCAACAGAGAAGAACTCTGAGCGTCATCGCAGTGCTCAATCACGACATTGACAGGGAGGACGAGCTGAACGAACTAGTCATAGATATCTGCCCCCTCTTCACTTGGATTGGTTAATCTGCCCACCACACTGCAGATGTCCGTGTGAGATTCCCGTTCTACACCTTCAGAGATATTGCCAAGAGACTGAAAGGACTCTACCGGACTCTCGACAACAGAGGGACAGTATTCGAGGCCCTGACTAATCCTGACCTGCCGTCACTCCTCAACAAATGCGCAGAGTCGAGGAAGCACATTGGGGTGATTGGGGCAATGCAGACGCATTAGGACAACTGGGCAGTCTTCCACTACTGTGGAGTTAATCTGCCTCCCTCTGACAAGATGTGGGTCGTCGACAGGGGGCGGATGGTCGAGGTGGACAACGAGCTGATGGTGGAACACCTCAAGGCCCCGTCCATTTTCATATTCGACACGTCATCTGCAGCCACCATCGTCAGTCGTTTCCAGGTTAGTCCTCCTGGCCCATTCAGAACTCATTCCCTGATAAGGAGTTTATTCATTTCGCTGCTTGCTCACACGGCGAGTCACTTCCTCGCGCTGAGGGACTCCCCGCCGACTTGTTCACGTGCTGTCTTTTATCGCCAGTGCTGCTGTCCCTCAATTTGTACGACCTCGCTTCCCATTATTAGTCAAATGTGGAGCAGGCACCCGTCCCAGGGGGAGTTCCTGCCAGTCGAGTATTGCATTCACTTCACTCACATAGACTGGCCGGCAGCCCGAAAGACCGGAAGACTCTGCACGACAACTGCAGTGGATTCTCACGGCCATTCAAGACTGCATTGCATTCGACCTTCTTCCTCCAGGTTGCCGTGGGGATTCAATTCAGCCCAGTTCACCAAATTGTTCAGAGGGGATATTCTCTCCTCCTGTCTATTTAGGAATTATATGCTGGCCACTCACATTCTGGGCTGTCTGGATGCCCACCCTGTCTCAGTCCCCTCACTCCCCTACACCAAAACTCACAACCTGTGGAATCTCTGGCACTCTGTCCTCGACGAAGCAATCTCTTTCCTAAAAGAGGGAGAAAGTTCCGAAGGGATAACCATTGGGAATGATTTTTTTGATAAAGTGATCACGTCGTTCCAGGCTTACACTCAACTTCACCGAAACAACGGACAACTGTTGCCGGCAATGCTCCAGGTTTGCACATTTCTGACATTGCGGGCCATTTTGGTTCAAACCAACCGCACTCGGGCTATCTGTGCTCTTGCAGACTACGTCGAGACAATGGGCGAGGAGCAAGTTCATAAGGTTGTTATTTTCCCTACTTGTGAGGTGGTGGCCGTGGGGTTTTCCAGTTATCTCATCCACTTATTGCCGGTGGCAGAGAATGAGCTGCAGAGAAAACTATTTTATATTTGGGGAAAACTGCTCAGAGCGGATAATGCACTCTCTCACTTATTATTTCCTTTAGAAAACGCGCCAGGCCTGCATGAATGACGATTTCTACAAGCTTTTTATTTGCAATTTGCGTGGTGCCTCCTCCCCGGAAATCAGGGCATATTCGGCCTATTTCCTGGCTATTTTGGCAAGTGCCATGCCCTCCAACCAGGTTAGCCCCTCCTCGTGACTGTAGTATTTCATTAATGCCAGGGATGTAATCGACGTGTGCCTCGACTATTTACGATCCGCCGATCGCCAATATTTGTTGGTATACCTCTTCTTGCTCGCCAAAGTGTTTACTGTCAAACTCACTTTAGATATGCCAGAAAAGCAAATACCGTCAATCAGTCGCCCTCAAATTGGATGCGATCTACCAACTTTGTCAGCTCGTGAAGGATTCCTGTTTTCTGGTATATCGTGGTGAATTACGACAAGATCAGGTCAGTGGCGATGTACTCCATTCGATCAATTCTGGTTGACTGCGACTCGCGGGCGGACATGTGTCTAAACACACTCCAATCTCTCAACAAGGCAGTCGATACTGCTCGGACTGTCTACTATAAAGAAATTTGTTTCCTCAATCAACTTGTATGTGCTTCATTAGGAGTTGTAGGAGTCATTATTCTTGGTGGGTGGAATACTCATCGCCTATCTTCCTTGTTTCCTAGCTCCCTCGGAAGATCCAGATCGACGGGGATTGATTTTTTACTTTTTGAAGAAATGCCTAGAATTTGGGAAGAAACTTAATTTTCCTCAAACAACCACCCCCGAAACGGAAATTATACTCGCCATTGTCTCCCTCTATGAAAACTCGATGACCAACCCGGAGGTACGCTTAATGCTTATTAAGTCCGTCAAAACCGAATTCAATCGTGTCTCTCAAAAATTGGACTTGTTCGATAAACTTATTGACGAGTTTGTCCGCCCCAGCTTCAACACCGCGTCCTTAATCAACCAATGTCGTTTGTGCAATAAAGATAAAGAACACCAAATCAGATCTTTCTTGTCCTTTAAATTCCAGAATTGTATTTTTGACGGTATTACTGAGGTTTCTGATGGGCAGATTATTCCTCTTTCAAGAAAACTAAATCGTTGACGCTGTCCGTGACAAAGGAGTGTCGTATATTGTTAAAATACAACAAATTCACGTCAGAACTATTCATAGTGTACGATGGGACTGAAATTAGGTATACCTCACTTGTTCATTGGGGTAGTGTGATGGACAGGAAGGGAGCACTGAACCACATAATATCCTCGGAATCAGACATTTCTTGTTTGGAAATTATAAACGAGCACGACAATGCCCACTTGCTGACAATATCTCGTCAGTGCATTGCATTAATGTAGTCAGATAACCACATTGTTTGTGTATATCGCGGCAACCCCACTTATGAGCGCGTCCGGTCATGGATGGCTGCCTCGAGTTGTACTTGTTTGTTTGTAGGCGAGGAAATGAATGTTCTTTCATCCTGGAGTCAGTCGTGTGGTTTACTGGCCATCTCTCATAAACAAAGCATTTCAATGTGGAATCTGGAGACTGAACTTTTTCACGAGGTTGTCGTTTGTCTGGCAGTGCGAGTAGAATTTGGATGTTGCTCACTGTCTCGTCACTTGCATGGCTTTTGACGAATTTGGGACTAAAACTCTCGTTGTTGGCACTTCCACGGGCAATATGCTGTTATATGACTTGCGCACCAAATTTACCACGTTTGCTGTCATAAATTAGTTCTTGGCCCTCCAAAATCAAGAAAGTGGGGGATTCTCCTGTCTCGTTGATTGTATTTGACTCTTCCCATGTCATCCCATTGATGTGTGTACTGTATGTGTTTATACTTATGTTTTAAAACAGAACGGACAGATTTCCTCCTATGATTCTCAGCTCACACGCTGCGTCGACAAATTTAAATTTCCCGTGAGTATTTCATGTTCTGCATATCATTCTACATTTAACCTGCTGGCCTGGTTGATCAGGATGTCATAATATTCAGTTCTAGTCAAGATTCCTCCATTCAGTTTATAAATTGTAGACACATGAAGTTCTTAAAGACGCGTTGCATCAAATTCGCCAAGAACACTCGCATTGCTTTCTACGAGGGAAATGTTGCTTTATCTATCTACGTTAGAACAATCTGGCTGTCGCCGATCTTGATGGAAGAATTCACATATATGCCTGCCCCCCCTATTAATGCTTTTGACAGCAGTTTTACTACGAGTAGAACTTGTTTTTTTTATCACTTATTCATGCACTGCACATCCCTCCCACTTGGACAAACCTGGAGGACGATTCCACCCAAATTTCGATCATAGGTCAACCGCATTGCAAACATGAGGAGTACTATGGACATTCAATAAGTGTAATCTTCTACTGATTTAAGCAATGAAAAGAATGGCTCCACAATATAAGAGATTTTCGACAAAATTGATAAAATAAATAAAGATCATTAGCAATTTGTGGTGTAAGCGGGAGAAAAAACACTAGGAAAATCATGAAAATTTAAAACTTAATGAAATTGGTGTGTCATCGCGTCCTAATTGATACAACTAGTGAAGCAGAGACGGTTTAATTATCAAAAGACTGAGAGTAAATCAGCGCAGACATCCCTAATTTCCCCCAATAAGAGAAAATTGAGAGGAACACCGCCAATTCGACTGAGTGCAGGCAGCATTAAGTGAATCCATGATAATCCCTGCATATTACCTCCCGTGGAGAGAATATCGTCAAGATAACCACACTCTGGACACAGTTGACATCGCCGATGTGGATTTATGGAGAGTTATGGGATAAATATAAAAGCACACTTTGCCATATTCCTGACTATAGTGCTTAGACTCCACATCATTTTGCCTGCGACGAAAAGTTGTAATTTGTTATTTTGGACATATGTATACATGAAATGTGTAACATCACATTATCGTTATATAATTTTTATCAAATGATGACATGAACAGAGTAAGTTTTCATTCTTTTCGATAATTCAATGAAGGTAAAAATTCCACCTATTTGCTTCGATACCATCATTTTTACGTAATAAGCTTTGTGGTTTTACATCCCCTGTACATTTCTTTACCCAAATGGTCCTTTCAAAAGATATCGAGGAATAAGCGGTGAACTCTAACTATGTTGAACTCTTCACAAAGATTTTTTAGAGACACATTTTTGAATTCTTAGCCATTATCCGATTGCAAAATTTTGCAACGTCCATGTAGGTAGAAATGCGATCTTAAATTGTTGCATACTTCTTTTGAAAAATTATGAAAATGTGGTCTGACAAATGCAAATCTGAATAAACCTACTAACCTACCATAAAATCGATAACTGCTAAAATCCATTTTTAATCATAATTTAAAGCTGAAAACCTTTTCCAATCTACAAAAATTTAGCTGAAACCTTTCACTCGTGAAAGAAGCAAAAATATGAAGATTCATATCACCAAACTACATGAAAAATTAAAAAGAATTCAAACTTTTAATGTACAAACAAATTTTCTTTTTAAAAATAAGCTTGAAAAATTTCTAGTAAGATTATTGGACTCCGCCTTAATAAAATTGAACACTCCCAATAGTATGACCATTTTCAAGAAATTTTTAGTCATAATATTTAACAGCGTCTCATAATGTTGAACATAAAAGTAATGTTCAATAATATTTGCCGATATTAGCGGCACTAAGTTAAATTAGTGCTGTGTTTTCGGCTGTATTAAATGATAGAATGTTTGAATATAGTTATAATATTCGTACAATATATGCCAGTTATGGAAGTGACAAAATAATCGACACTGTGGAGATAGCAAACTCTACACAAGATAAACTAAACATGTGATCCTATTTTTATTGAATTTTAGTTATAACTGTAAATTAAATAAAATATTAAATATAAACTACGCCTAATGAAAAATTCTTTAATAGTTTATTACTGACAAATCTACTACTCATCGCAATCCCAAAAGACGGTAAAGGTGTCTAACGATATCCAGATCTTTGTAGTTTCCCAATATCCAGATCTAGAATACTTTTATTAAACTATAAATGAATTTTTTAAATGAATCTATGACAAAATTATGTATAAAATACAGTTCTGTATAGTATTTAATTTTAATAAATGAAGATTCAGCTTACAAACATGAAATAAAAGTTATATGTAGCATGAAATAATTTTTGTAGCTTTCAATAAATTAATATTCAAATCAGTTAAAAATAATATATTGCGTAGTATTTGTTCAAATTAACGAAATTTGTGAAATTTTTTGGAATTGGATTAGAAAATTGTAATATAATTTTGACAATTAAATGATCATTGCATTTTTATATCGAAAAGTTGAATAATAAAGACTAATTATTTGTCAATTGAACTAATTAATGCGTCCTCTTACTCGATTCTCCTCCTCTTCGAGCTAAAGCCAATCTCTTCGATGGGCACACTCATCCATCTCACAGGGTTGGCCTCTTCTGTGGTCGTTCTGAAGTTCGACTCAATGGCCTCACTTGGCAGAGCCTCTTCCGTTGTTCCATTTGTAAAACGAGTCGTTTGGCATTTTTCTGGCGGGATCATTCCAAATTTGTGTTCTACACGCATACTCTCCAATGTTTTTTTGATAACCACCGACTGGATGTAAGCTCGTGTAAGTTCTTCCAAACCAATAGTATCGCAATGATGTTTATAGTATTTACTCACAACACCATCCCACTTTAGTACCAATGGTACTATGGTTACCTTGGCTTTGTGGATTAATCCCAGTTCACTGGCAAGCAGGTTGTACTTGTGGAGCTTTTCCACTTCGACTTGCTTCAATTTTTTTTGAGAGGTGATTCCAATCTCTATAAGCATGATTTTGTTCCTCATTTTGTCAAGTACAAATTACTTATTCTGTTTGAGGGACAGTTTCCGTTTGAAAAGTCCAGAAGACTGTCTAATCTAGGAACTGATCACCTCAGAATTTTACAAAACAAATACATATCGATTTTTCACGAATAAAAAATGGTAGCCAGTGAGATATGAGATGTTTGGCTGACTCCTTTTTTCACTCGCACTATAAAGTACTCAGTGCAGTATACTCTTTACAGACAATATGAGCCTAAATTGACCGATAGAAATATAAATGATGTCATTGAGAGGATACTTTGTCAGTTTTACTTTTAGAATATTAGAGAAAATGGAATTTTTGTTTATCTTGACTTGATCTAAGAAATATTTGACCTAGAGAAAAGCGAGCAAGTCCATAAAGAACACTTTGATATTTTAATTACCTTATTTTACTCTCAAGCTGATTATCAGAAAGCACGGAATGATCACAGAAATTCATTTAGGTTTCATCGTATAAAGACTGGTATAAAATAGGTTCGTTCTGGCTTACAATCGACGCAACATGTTTTATCAACTCAGAGGTATTTGAGAATGGAATACTTGCAAGAGTTTTAAATGTCGTCAAAAAAGAAAAGGATTAGAGTTCATGACTGGGAATCAACATTTTGGTAGTTTTCACAACGCCACGTTGTCTGAAAGCAACTTTGCAATAACTTTGATTGGCGTACATTTGGTGGTGTGGTGCATCTGAATCAAATGTGCTGTTTCCCCTATTAAAGACCAGGCCATCTGTAAATCATTTTAAAACTTTTAGTACTACTGAGTGTTTGAGTCACATTATTACATTATGAATAATCGGTTTGTTCAGTTTTCAAAACAATACGGGATTCGTTGCATAGGGATTGCAAGCTATTTCCGTCTTCTGACTGCTAAATTGGCAGTGAGGAGTGTATGCCACTGCCTCAGCTCCGAATTTGCTTCTCTCCAACTCTGGATGGGGATCGCCAACGGTTTCGAGGCCTCACTTCACGCTTCCAGAAGTCTTCTTCTCTAGCTTGAAATTCAACTCCCTCCACACAGCCGTGAAGCTCAATTTATGCAACATTTTTAATAGCACAAGGAGAGATTGTAGCCTTGAGGCTTGCCTTCAAAGGGTTCTAGAGATCGCCCAGTTGGTTTTCCTTTCCTGCGACAAAGAAAGTATGCACATCTTCAGAAACTAACTCGTCTGTTCCCGGACAGGAGTTCAGCATGGTGACCCACTCAGGCTTTTCATTTTCACTCTCGCGGTCGATGATGCCTTACACTCCCTAAACTCTTTTTTGAGGATCCATTGAGTCTATTTTCCGGGACCTCTAAATCTTGTCCTTGCTCTCCGCCACTTCGAGCTAGAAGTAAATGAAAGAAAATGCGTGCTTTTCAAGATCAACTATTCTCTGAAAATTTTCTCGATCTTAGAAAATCAATAACCGATCTCAACTCTCTAAAACTGTGTTGAGACGCAACTTAATAAATAAAAGTTAGGCGGAACATAACTATAACCACTTTGGGAGAGACTGCTTTTTTCAAAATTAAGAAATCTCTATTATGAATTGAATAGAGAAGAAATTTCTAAGATAATATCGCTTTGTGGTTTTTGTCAGGTAATAACTCCTTTCTGTAAATATTCTTAGCCGAAAAAATCATTGTCTACGAAGCTCCTTATTACGCCAATCATTGCAAAAAGATGCAGAGACAGATACATTGCGAATTTAATTGAGCTCGAAAGATATTCGGCGATAAATGATGGCTTTAGCTGGGTATGAATTTGATGTTACTAAAATAAATTTTGGTAATTGTGAAATTCTTTTTCAAAATATGTAATGTTTGAACTGTCAGTGATCAAATCGTCTGCAGAAATCACAGACTTATTCCAAAGTATTTTGTATTACGGGCCATCGCTTTTTCTACACATTGATATTGAAAAAGAATTTTGCAATTTGCTAATAGATGCTCAATGTATTAAATATGGTATACTTGTGAGGCCTCGTGCTCTTTGATACTATCGCAAGTCGAAAGATTAATAATTTAAATTCGATTTCTAAATTTAATCAAAGCATAAAACGTTGGATATTGTCGGCAAGTTTTTCTCAAAATTGTTTTGGACAATATTGGGAATACAAAATAGACATCGTAAATGATTACAACAATACTATTCATTTTATTAACCAGAATTTTTATTTATCCAAATGTATCATTTTTAAAAAGGAATGTTGAAAACTATTCTTTCTTTGAGAAAAAATCCCATTTTATATATTTATGGGTGTTAAAAATCCTGGAAAAATCGATGAGGGGGAAATGAAGCAACTTTTAGCTTTTGATTTGACCGAATTATCAGAGGCATAGGATATTGCATTATAAAATTTAATTATTGCAAACGAAAAAATGTTTAAAACAGAAAATTGAGATGCGACGAAAATTTAAATGTTGAACGACTGTGCTTTTAAGGTCTCAACGTCAAATTAATTTATAAACAAGACAACAATGCCAATGTTCGGTAGTATCAACTTTACGATGGACATGATGTTAATAAGTATATTGTTTTTGAGTGAACAAATGCTGGGAGCAGTTACATGGAATTCATATTTCTCGATTGACTAAAATTAGTCAATTTTTTAAAATCTAGAATAAAAATAAGTTTTTATTAAAAATTAACGATAAATTTTATTTAAAAAATTCATTAGGATAACCTAAAACGAAATAGCAATATTCAAACGTATACATTAGTTACATAAATTGGGTCTTGTTAGTTTTGTTTATAGAAATTATTAAAAATAGACGCTAAAAATTAATTGTCATAATTTTAATCTAGAATGGATTCTGTATCATATGTCTATGCCTTACAGTGGCAGCCTGGTTATGCTGAAGTTTACTTAATATGTTATAATCAATAAGAATAAAGATTACATAAAAACGGGATCATCAACGTGGACTATTCACGGTCTCTGGTCCGTTAAAAATCTCAGTACTGAAGGGACATGTCCATTTTCTATTGTTAAATTAAATGTACTGTTTCAATAAATCAATTTTTAGCCAATAAAAAAAGAACTAGAGAAATATTTTTCTAGCGACCTAAAAAGTCATCCGAATGAAATGTTTTGGTGATTATTGAGTTAAATTAAACTCAGGGAACATGAATGGAATAAACATGGACGGCATTTTAAAGGAATTCTCGATGGAGAACTGAAATATTTCAGTAAAGCGTTGGATTTGCGCAAGGAAATTAATTTAGACAAGTTAAGTTATCGTCTAATACATTCTAGAAAACTTTCTGATTCTGGAATTATTCCGTCAAAAGAAAAAAGTTATTTGGTTTGATTGCAATCTTTGAGATTTAGCTTATCTGTTTTGAAGAAGCAATTTTTAAGTCGTATGGAGTTACTGTGAAGGTTGTTACCAACCATCAGAATGTCATTAACCAAGTCTATTTTTATTATGACAGTGATTTTAAACTCGTGAATTATCCATGTGATGAGATCTACTATCCTCCATTTAACCCCTGAAGTTAAAATCCATATCTGTCACTAATTTTGGGACTGGTTTTTATTAAAATTTGGTTTTTCTTTGAATTAAATCAATAAAAACTCAAATTATGATGACCTAGCTGACAATAAAATTATTTGATTGACCTATTTTCATTGACATTTAAAATAGAAATAGTTCATAATTGGGGCTAAGAGAAAATTATAAGTGTCTTTATTTTTAAGATTATTTTAAAAACAAGGGAGACTAAAATAAATCTTTAGCACCTAGCGATCTTTTCAATCTACACAAGTCTTGAGTTCCATTAAATGAAATTTACCATAACCCAAGAAAATATCATTTTGACTTAAAAAACTTTTTAATTTAGTTTATAGAAAATATACACAAGCACGTGCTTGGTTCTTGTACCTTTGATTAAGCCAATCAATTTGTGTAAAAATCTACCTTGCTTGAATCGGGGATCACGGGGGATTATAATTAACTTGCTTACCCTGATCCTTTGGTCAATAAAATGTCCTAAATGTAAAAACAATGGAAATATGAGCTCATATGAGCTACTATTCAAAAAGGAAGAGGACTTTCGATCTTTTCAGATCGATTGGAACCAGAATCATCCTTTAGGAATGCGTGGCCATTTGATTGAGATGGCTACTCTTATCAAGTCCGAACACATAATACGAAAAATTCCATATTGGGCTCGAGACTGTGATTTCGAAAAGCTCTTGTCGAGAGTAATCTCCAAGGGCTTTGTATTAGAAAGATTCTATAAGAATGGGGAGCCTCTAACTCTCGGGAAACTCATCGTAACAAACAAAGTCGAAACACAGTCTCTGATAACTCTGGGATTGAAAATTGGTTTCACTCCACTAAGAGTTGAATGGTTTAAACGACCTTAAGTGCGATGTTTTCGCTGTCAAAATTTTGGTCATATTGCATCTTTATGCAAGGAGTCTCTGCGCCGCTTTCTATGTGGGGGTATTTTCTATATTAATTGTGGCCTGTCGACGCACAGAGCCAATTGGGGAAGTTGCCCAGTCGCTAAACAGTCACTGGAGAGAAGAATCGGAGTAATGCGACAATCAGAAATTACTTTGGGAACCTCTGTGACACCATCTGACAACTAGAGCACAATTTTTAATTGGAAAGTTAAAGTTGAAAACTCTTTGAAGGATTCTAAGGACATCTCTAATAATCAATTTCCCAAAAGGAATGCACCTAATATAAAAGTTTCGAATGAGGAACTTGTGAGGGGAAAAATTTCGAAGGAAATTGTTAAGAAACGGACTTTTCTCTAATGCTGATGTACAGACGGACGCTGAGTCTTACGAAACAGTGGATTGCGATAACTGTCGAATTTGGCATTCAAAAAGATCCGATCTGTGTTCCACAGAAAGTAAGCAATTTAAAACGGGCCCCTTGACAACCTGAAGGAAGCCAAAGTGAAACTCTGGACTTGATAGAGGGGCAAGCCTTCGAAATGTCTGAAAAGCCAACCAATGATACGTTTCCTTTAGCCAAGTTGGCGGCACTCCCACGGGAGGTTAGTCGCCGACGACGGAAGGATTGATCGTACTAACGATCACCGGAACTGAGGCTCCTTCTATCCTCAAAGAAGTCTGACATCTTGGTCATTAATGAGACTTAGCTAAAGGAATGAAAGTAAAATTTAAAGGCTACATGTCTATTAATATACCATGGAAAACAAACTCAGTGGCGGGAACAGGAACCTCAGTCTATTACAGAGCGACCTGAAGGTGAGGAACGTCAAAGTTGTGGAGGAGACTCTCTTTGAACTTATTGTGCTTAAATTGCATACGACTACTGGTTGGCTAACCATTGGAGGAATGTACTTAAAGTCTTTAAGGCATTATTTAAATGTCATTGAGACGTTCTTTGAAGAAAATTCCTTGGCAATCCTAGCCGGAGATCTTGAAATGTGAGCTATGGATGTGAAACAACGAACATGGATGGAGCTTTCCTATAAGACTTATCCAGTAGTCTGGGTTTTTCAGTCTTTATTTCGAAAGAACTGAATTATTATGCTGACAGAGGTCGGGATGATCGTTTGGGTATTTTTCCATGCTCGGCGTCAATTAGTCCCTTATGTTATATACCAAGTTTGAAGAGGACATTGGCTCTGACCATATCCCCCAAACAATGCAAATACGAATAACTGTAAATGTTATTGAAGACTTACTCATTGGTTAAAATCGCGTAAATATGGACTGGAGCTTATTTGAATCTTATATGCGAGAGTCCTTTCGAACTGTCGTGCTCCAGCCTTTGAGAAGCAGAGAGGATATTGACAACCTCGACGATCACCTAAGATGGTCAATCATAAAATTACTGGACACTTAGGCTGGAAAAATTACCTAAAGGAACACCAAATCATCAATTGAATTCGAAACTTGTTAATTTGCTCAAATCGAAAGGTACTTTGGAAAACCGCAAAAGGAGATGTCGAGTTTATTAAATACCGCCTGAAAATTGAGATTAACAAAATCAAATTTATTATTGCTTAAAAATATATAAAATATTAAATGCCCCATAACGGGGTTTATCTTTTAAAGACGGGATGTCCACCTTCCCATACGAGCAGGGGAAATCCCTTATTTGGGATTCTACCTGTTTGGACACGTTCTTGCTGGGAAATCTCGCTCTGTCCGCCGCCAATCCTGGGCACGCTTCGAGGCAGGCCGGGTGTCTCGTGCGGTCATTAATTGCCGGGCTGTTAATAGTGTCCGGGGTGATGAGAACGACTGATCACTTAAAAACACTATGAGATATGCGCTCTAATATTTACACTGTTTATAAGCTACTAGGTAGAATTGTGTTTTAATTAAAATAATGTTTGTTTTCATTAATAAATTATTTTAATTTTTGGTTATCCAATTATTAATAGAAAACCTAATAAATTATGGCACGTGTAAACACGCGGTTGACATACCTTGTTTTTGTATTCCATTATTTGGTCGATCCTTATTTTTTTATTTAATTGGATTCAGAAGGGATATTTCGCGATGTAGTTTCTTTTAATAGTTAAATTATCTGAAATTGCATCATTTTGTAATATTTGTAAGTTTATTCCCTCAATCTGTATATTCAAATTTTGAAAATTCAATTTCATTCTATTTTTAATGAAAATTTTTATTCTTTATAACACAATTTTATTTATGACGGAGAGAAATATTTTGAGTCGATAAAGCTATTTATGATATTTTCCATTGAAACAAGAACGACTGTTTGTTAGTGTTTTTAAGTGATCAGTCGTTCTCATCACCCCGGACAGTATCAACAACCCGGGCGCTATGACATTTATTTATTATACATTATTGAATATATTACTGGTCTAAATAAAATTGCCAACATTTAAATCTTAAGCTGTGATATAATTGTGCAGAATGTTTAATCCGTGTGCTGTCAAATTACAAGACTTTATTGATCTGTTCCAAACTCAGGACTGTCGACAATACTTGATGGCCCACAATATTCTCGACCACGACAAGTACTCCTCCTCACGACTGGAGGACTGCTTTTTATCCGCCCTCAAACATTCTCCCCAGAAGGCTATCATCAACGCACTTAGCATTGCTGGCAAGTTTCTCTGTGCTAACTATCTGGAATCCTCGCCCCGCATCGACAAAACAATTAACATTGGCCATTGACTTTAAGTGATCGACTGCTGAAATGTGGCTACGAACACGGAGGAGACGGCTGTGGAATGCTTCCTCATATTTGCAGAACTGGGCAAACTCACGTTGCTTAAATCCCTGCAAATGGAATTCGACTGGAAGGATTCGTGGATGTGGGGAGTCGGGTCAGTTGACTTGACGCGAATCCAAAATTTCTGCAGTTTTCTGAAATGGCCGTCCACAACAACAAAATATGGAAAGTATTTGGGCGAACAATGAATATGAGGTCAATCAAGACACAAACTGAGGTCGATGCGGGGAGAGGATTCCAGATAGTTAGCAAAGGGAAAATAGCTAAATAATTATTTTACTTTTATTATTGGTTCTTCGCTATTCTTAGTGCAAAACCCATGTGGATTTACTGTTTTCAATCAGTAAAAACTATTTTATTACTAATCATATGAAACCACAAACTAAATGATTATTCTCAACCCAAAAATTTCCTTAAGAATAGATTTTTTTGGTAATAAAAATGTTTTGTAGTTGTATTTCCAAAATTCTTTCCAATCAAATGCTATTTTTGAATGGCCTTACATGTTTGATGGATAGTCAATGAGAAACGAGTATTTCGGCACTCAAAAATGATTGTGTAATCCATATGTTAAATTCAAATTCAGAGGTACTTAAATCTAGTCCTAACTTTATTGTATTCCAAGAGTTAACTGTTGTTGCTTGCTCAATTGCTAATGCGAACAAAAAATCATTTAAGTGCCTTTATTTCTAACACCCTGCTTTTTTTGTGACAAGCATTACTTATTAGAACATAAAAAAGTACAAATGTCATCAAGTCGAACATTAATCCAGTTTATAACTCAGTTTGTCAAAATTCATTAAAAATGTTAGGAATTAGTATTTTCGATAGATGAGCTCCCTCTTGGCCTCGACGAGGTCATTGACGTGATTGTCATGGATTACGAAAAAATTGGAAAAAATAGGTTAATTTAGTTTAACATGTGAATAGATTGCTAGGAACTGCACAAGCAAAACTCGACAATGTTTTCCAAAAATCAATTGATTCATTTCATCTCGAACTATCTCTGAAGGAAACTTCGAAAACAAGCGTAAATATTCGACTTTTCAATTTTAGTCTGCATTTGTGGACTTCACTGTCAAAGTAGATATGGATCAAAATACGGTAGAAGAGGAGACTCCCTCACCATAGAACCGACGGGTAATTTGAACTAACATTGTTAGAGGATAAAATTGAAATTCCGAAGAATTCACTTTCTATTCAATCAACGAGGCCTGTCGTTGTCGACACAAATCCCAGGGACTTTGAGGTTCTCGAATTGTCTTAAAAGTAGATCCGAGTGAAAATTGTAAGTGCGAGACGATTGCAAGGAGAAAACATAAAACTCATTTGCAGGTTGAAGTTGAAAAAGCAATATAAAAAAACAACAATTAAAAAGAGCACCAACTGTCCGGAGTGGAATGAAATGTTTTATTTTAATTTAAAAATATCACCGAAACAACTTGTGACTGAAATCATTGACTTTAATGTCGTGACTAAATCTAAAACTCAATTTAAGTCTACGACTCAAAAAAACTGCATAGCGACTGCCTAATCGGATCATTCTCCGTTATTCGTTTAAATTCACTTTTAGTGCGACCTTGGCTACGTTTACCACTCCCCTTCACGAGCTGTTGTTAACAAATGGCTTTTTCTGAGTTTGCCAAACCAGAAAAGAATGTCTTCAACTGGGTTTTCAAAAATATGCATTTCTGTTGTCGGTGCGAACGACAAGCCGCCTGTTTTTGCGCAAGATTCTACAAACTTTGACGTCGAATTGTATATATAATATTTAACTTAATAGAAACCTGCTGAAACCACTGGGAGCATCCTTGCATCCAATGACATTACTCTTAACAATATATGAAGCCGAAGATTTGCCACAAAGTATTTTTAGCCAATGCGCGTAAATGGCTTTATTTTCTCTTTAAACAACATATTTAGTGGATCCTGGAGCCATGTCTATAATGAAAAGTCTATTTACGAAAAACAGCAACAAAGATCTGATCGACCCTTACGTAATTACTTCATTTGCGGGGAAATCGGTTGGGTGAATATCGCTAATAACAAGATTAAATCCAGTATATTGCCCAACACAGATCATCCTTCATTCATGGAACGACTTGCGTTCAATTTTATGGTGGAAATTATTTTTTCACATTTTCAGTTTCCGACGTTGTGTGAGACCGTTAAATTGACCGTAATGGATTGGTAGCATTGCCGTGACCTTAAATTTCAGGGACAAATTAAACGGAAATGATTTGGTGGGGACGACCACAATGTCCATTTCGGATATTTCTCTTTCAGGAGAAAACGGTGATATACAGTGAATGAGTGCTAGGCTTTATGCCGACATTCGGGCCTGCTTATCTTAATATTTATGGATCTCATCGAGAATTTACCCTCCTTTCTGACAAGTTTATGGACGCCGACAAGGGGAATGTGGAAGGATTCAGTTACCGAGGAAGGATTTTAGTTGATTTGAAAACCATTCCAAGTGACCCAACTCTCCCACCAATTAGTCCTGCCGACAATTCATACAAACTTAACATTTATGTAACTTAATTTCGTCATTTTAAGAAATACAAGAACAGACGCTCTTTTGTTCTTCTTGGGATGATTCAAAACGCAGGAATGCTGAAGGAACTTGATGGAATGATCACATTCGAACTAAGCATTGGTTTAAACTTCATAATGACTGGATAACAGGAATCTACGGGAATGTACTTGAGAGTAAGTCTATTCCGACGTCTTCAGCAACTCTGCCTCTGCAGGAATATTATGACGGAAATTACTACAATTATATTCCATTTGGATCGGAAAAACCCGCAATGAGAATTGAGTGCCAGTGGGAGGACATTCTGTTCAGAATCAAGTCTATGAACCAAATTTCCAACTAAAAACTAAAAATAGTATACCTGGAGCGATTTAGCTTGATAGGACAAGTATGTTGCAATTATTCGCAATATGATAATTCAAAATGTCTAGCACAGGGAGTTGGCTAGCGAAGCTATCAAATATGTCGAGGATCTCATAGCTGATCTAAGGTATTTTTGAATTTTACACATTTTATTCAGACAGCCAATTTTTCCAATTGGGGAAAGTGAAAATGCAAATATTCTTGACCGAAATTTATACGAAACCTCGAAATGGAGTGAACTCTTACTTACAAGGCCGCATTTTTCAGATATAACAGGAAAAATAAATCTTCCTAAAAATTCATTCAAATGTCCAGATGGTTGGCAATGGAGTGGGTGAATCGCGTTCTCGGGGAATGAAATGGGTTCCTACCACCTCAGTATTTTGTCGACATGATAATCTAGTCAAGCGATATGAAAGCTATGGATGTCCAGTTAGAGAGTGGATGGTCATGGGCTGACGACTGGAAAGTCGATTTAAAGAGAGCCGTGGACGAATTTGGCATGCTATAATTATAGATGAATTAGGTTGGGAATATGCTACGTTTGATGGAGAAATGACCAATTATTCTCAAATAGAAAAGCTCTATCACAACTGTCGAAGAAGACGTTTATTAAGAACGAGGACTTTTAACAATAACGAGACTGTATTTTATTTATCACTTAAACAAAGATTGAAAAAGAAATTTCCACTGATGGTTGGGAGTACGCACAACTTTTTACTACCAAATTTCATAAAATAAACCGAAAAATGGACTTGGTTAGACGTCGGCGGTGGGTTCGAAGAATTATTTGCGACGGAGAGCTGATTCCGTGCACATTTTTATTCAATAATTCCGTAAGTAACACAGTTTAGTGTATTTTTAGAACGATGACAAGACATGTGATCTCGTTTCTCCGTCAATGACCTTTCATGTTAAAGCCTGTCATAAATATATTCCAAGGTAGAAATCTCGTGGGATTGGATAAAAACGGATTATTAGGTAATAAGTAATATTATGTTCGAGACTGCTATTTATATGTTGTTTGTAACAACCAGAGCCAAAAAACCAAGACAATTAAAGAAACTACGTCCCCAAAATGGGATCAGACATTAATTTTCAAAGAAATGCTATTATACGAAAGTGTCGATTCTCTCAAAGAGAATTTGGTCGAAATCAACGTGGAAATATTTGATAAAGACAAAATAGTTAGTCATAACCTTGCCAACTAGGGGAATGGACGAGTTTATAGGACAATGTTCCTCAATTAAGCCTTTCACGAGAATACCGACACCACAACATTCCCCGCAACTCCAGTGGTACCCCGTGTATCGCGGAGGTAAACAATACGGAGAAATTCTGGCTGCATTCGAACTTATTGTATGATTTTTGAAATTCAAACTGGAATAGAATCTTCAACGAAAGACATACCCATTCCCGCCGCAAAAAAGTGATGCTACTTATTCCATTCCCATGGATATTCGTCCTGTTATGGAGAAATGCAACATTGAAGTCACATCTTTCACTCAAAGTATAGGTTTTTGCGCTGGGACTCCGCGACATGAAAGCATTTCAGTTACTAAGTGTTAAACGCCCGTCGGTTCAGGTAGAAATTGACGGAGTCTACACGGAGACTGGGAAAATCCGTCACTTTAATAAAAAATCAAATTTTTCAGAATCATTTTTAAATATTGAAACTGTTGGGTTATTTGACACATGTCTATAGATTCTTCCTCGGAATCCAGCTTTCTGTCCCCCAATTAATGTCCGCATTAAAGATAATCGAGAGTTCGGGTGGACTCCCGTGGTGGCCATGTGCTCAATATCCAATTTGGAAAAATACCGCAAGTCTGCATCGGAGATCTCTTCAACTTTCCTTGACCTTATCCCCAAAGCAAAGCGCGGAAGTTATTCGGAGAATTATGATCAGACTCAAAAGTCGCGGTGTGAAGATGACCCGAATTTAGCTTTATTGGTTATTTGATGGCCATAAAAGTAGAAAACAAAAGCAAAGACATCGATTCAAGATTCGTCTGTAATGCAGGTGACTTTTATGCAGTGATAGGATTACAGACACTGAAAAAATGGAGATTCAAATAGATTGGTGGTCAAAGTACTACGCTTCGACGGGGGAACCAGGGAAATGCGGAAATTATCTTAAAAAAGGATTTGACACTATAAAAGTTGATATAAAATGTTTTACTATTAGATTTATGACACGCCGCTAGAAGACGCAGACAAATTTCAAAAATTTCACGATTTTTGTGATACTTTTAATCTTTATCGAGGAAAGACAGACAACGAAGAAACGGAATGTGTCGGACAATTCAAAGTTATTGTGTGAATATACTTGTTAGGGGTGTTTCCGCATTCATCCTCTTGAGGCAGGAGCCGTTCCATGTCAGAATGTTCCGAAAATTCCATTTTTAGCAGAAGAAAAGTGTATAATCCGTGTCTATGTCCTCAAAGCAGTGGATCTCAGACCAATGGACAAATCCGGACTTGTTTGCATTGATTTGAATATTTCAGTCTGATCCATATTTAAAAATAAAAATTGGATCTCAAAAAATAGATAATCGAGAGGAGTACGTGCCCGCCAGCCTAAATTCTTGGTTTGGGAGGTATGAAAGTTCTAGAACATTATAGAATGTTCGAATTAAAGGTGCAAATTCCGGAGGAAAAAAACCTTGTCATTTCTGTGATGGACTACTTTGATCGGAAAGACAGTTATAGACCTTGAAGATAGACTTTTGACGAAACATCGAGCTACCTGTGGTCTTCCAAAAAACTACTATACGTGATATAGCGAGTAAATATGTTGACAGGGATGGTCCTAACGTATGGAGAGATTCTGTCAAGCCCAAGCAAATCCTGGAATCATTTTGCAGTCAAAACAACCTGGAGAAACCGATTTATTTCGAAAAATCTTTAAAAATCGGAGAGAGATGTTTCTTTTTGGAAGACTTTGGTGATTTATGTTGATAACTTTGCCAGAAACTCCGGGAACTATAAATGATTACTTTGGAGAGGCCTCTGAGAGACTGGCCTTGCATATCTTAAATGCAATGCCTTTAGTGAAAGAACACGTCGAAACTCGTCCATTGTACAACGATATTCAGCCAGAAATTGAAAAAGTTGTCAAAAATTAATAAAACTAAAAAGGGGAAATTGATGCTCTGGGTCGACATGTTTCCTCTTTGTTTGGGTCCTCCCGGTCCACCAATTGACATTTCAATCCGAAAACCTGTCAGGTTTCTCACCTCAACCTCCTTTCCCACAGATATGAACTGAGAGTGATCGTGTGGAACACGAAGGACGTGGTTTTAGATGACCAGCCATTAATTGGGCGCGAAATGATGTCTGACATTTACGTCAAGGCGTGGATCGATGGAATAGACTTGGTGCAGAAGACAGATATTCATTACAGATCGTTAGACGGCGAAGGAAACTTCAATCGGCGGAACATCGGGAGAGGCTGCGCAATCTGCTGAGGGAGGCTGGGATCACCTGAATTCTTCTTTCTTTTGGCTATGACGGTGATTTTCTGGTTCAATAAATAAATAAATAAGAAAACTTCAATTGGAGACTGATATTCCAATTTGATTACTTTGAAGCAGAGGGAGAAATGGTGATTAAAAAAAGAACACTATTGGAGTCTAAATACGACAGAACGACGTCTAAAGCCTCGCCTATTCCTCCAAATATGGGATAACGACAAATTTTCCTCAGACGACTTTATCGGAATGACTGAAATACCATTGAGGGGATTGCCTAACCCCGCGTCCTCTAGTAAAAAATGTGATCTCCGATGTTTTGATGATCCGTCAACGTTTCAATCTTTGTTTGAACAGAAAAGAATTAGAGGATTCTGGCCCTGCTACAACTTGAAAGAAGAGAAGCCGATTTTGGCTGTTAGATTTAAACTCATTTTACGCAGGGGAAAATTGAAATGGAGTTGCTGACAGAAGAAGAAGCTCGTGAGAGGCCAGCAGGACTTGGAAGAAGTGATCCAAATAAGAACCCACGCCTGCCTGAGCCAAAGTGAATAGAAATATTAAAATTATTAGCCGCCCTGCCACGTCGTTTCTTTGGTTTTCGTCGCCTTTTAAATCGTTCCGATATATAATATGCAGCAGGGGTTCTCAACCTTTTTAGCTCAAGGGCCAAATCGATAATTAAGATTAGTTTCGCGGGCCGCACAAAAAATATTTTATATATTTTTATATTTTCCAAGCCGGTAACTCGCTTGCAATTCGAAGTGCAGCCACTGCTGATGCGTAATGAGTTTTTGGACTCTTTTATTTCTTTTTTTAATTTCAATTTCCTTTATAAAGAAATACAAACTAAAAAATCTTAAAAAGGCGTTGTAACTAAAAGAAAGTATTATTTGTTTATCAAGTTTTTGAAATCCGGAATAAGTAAAGTCGAAGAAGTTCATAAAAGCTGACTCAAGTGATTATCCGTGAGTTTCTTACGATATTTATTTTTTATGCGAATCATTTTACTAAATATTGATTCGCATAAATATGTACATCCAAACATTGATATATTCATATATGCATTGTGTGTTATATTTTTGAATTTGACTTGAGGAATTAATTTGTAAAAATTAATAATGGACGCTTTTTTGAACAATGCCGCCAGTTCTATATCATGTAGTAAATTAATGAGGTCGAGTTGAAACTTTGCAGGCGCATCCTTAATTTCCACGCTGAATGGAGTTGCGTATATTTTTATTAAAGGAAGGAATTCTTTAAAATTCTAAAAATTAAATTTATATAAATGTACCCCAAAACGTGCTTCAAATTGATTAATGAAATCACCAATTATGGATATGTTTAAATTTAAGAATGAATAATTAATTTTAAACATTATTAAAAAATTAAAAAAGTTAGTTACTCTAGAGGGGCCGCAAAAAAAATCCTGTGGACCGCATGCGGCCCCGGGGGCCGCATTTGAGAACCGCTGATATGGAGAAACTACAAATGGCATATTATAACAGCCATTGCCATCATATTAATCGTCACTTTCATTTTACTGATTATATACGCAGTGCCTGTATTCCCACCTCTCACCATCCTATAGGGTGCCACTGTGGAGAAGATGATTAATTAATTACTAATAACTTTTTAACATGCTTCTCATGAGATTTGACATATGTTTTAGCTTTAAGTAAAAATGTTAATAGTTATTTGTTAGTGGACTAAAAAATATATAATCGCAATGCTAAGACAACATAGACATCTCGTCACACGCGGATTCCTAGTACTAATTGGAACCGGATGGGACATCACGAGCTTCATAGTCTTTTCAGCCACACGCTAATGAAAATAAAACTCAAAAGACAAGAAAAACCAACTCAATCGGATTAAATAGACAATAGAAAAAAAATCTTCGACGTCTTTTGCCATTTGTTCAATTTCTTTCTTTACCGTCTCTAAACAAGTCAACAGGTTATTCTAATCGGTGGCTGTCATGTGTAATTCCACCAACGTTTTGATAATTTTACTTAACGTTACTCCCAGTCCACCAGAGAAGTTGCAAACCAAAACTATCAACTAAACGATAACAAAAATTTCATTAATCTAATTAAGTTGTTTCCAACGGGTTCCTCATTTTGAGAGACATAAATTTTAGTTTTGAAAAATGAATAAAAATGCAATATAACAAAAATAAGGCTAAAAAAGATAAAAATTACAAAGAAAATAATAGTAAATTTTAAGGTATGTAAAATAAAGCAGATCAAGAAAATAAAATCGGACAATATCACAAAAAGGATGCAATTTCGGTTAACTTAATCATTAAAAGGAACTACATCATGAATTATTCCCTTTGAATCCAAATTAAATATAAAAGACGACTACATAGTGAAAAAACACCCAGCTTACACATGGATTAATTTAGTATATTTTCTATTTAAAATTAAGATTAATTAATCAATTATTAATAAAAAAACGTATTTTAATTAAAACGATTTTAATGATAGGACAAAGTCAGGGAACGTAGCCACTACCAACCAAATCGTCTCCACGAAAAGGCGAATCACATGACGATCATCATATTGGGCTAAGCAATTATCGTCGAAGAATAGGCCTTGCCGAATCCACGCATTCCCACTCTCTCAGTGACCTTTTCTCGTGTCCAGGCCCATTTTCTGCTTCCTCGAAACACCGGATCGCGATCGGAGATCTTTGGGAGCGTCCGACATTGACAATTTCGTTTTTGTTAGCCACCGGTTTCCTTCAATTGAAGGAGCCGAAGACCTTCTGTCTTAATTTCAACAATTTTTTAAAATGTGAAATTAGATTTTATTAGGTTTTCATTAAATGCCTTAAAACGTTAATTCCAGGCACTGTACCCGTCATTAGAATAATTCTGACAAACTGTTCTGACAAACTGTTAACAAAATACAGCAAGTTGAGAAGTTTCTCTCTTTTATGCATGCTGAATTTGTCAAATGGGATTGAAAAATATTCAAAAGTTTCAAAAACTTTTTTTGAAAAGAGAGATGAAATTTTTTACTCTTTTAATGACAGTTCTTAGAGATAATCAGATAATTTAAAAAAATGCTTTTTTAGTAGTGAATAAATTTATATAAGTGAAAAGATTTGGTATTTGCTGATTAACGAACGTTTTGTCTTGTTTTTCTGCGTGTTAAATGATAATGTCCGACCAATGAGATGATGTTTGACGACAAAACTGTGTCGGCGATAGACTACTAAGTACTAATATTTGTTCCGCAGGGATCTGTCTTGAGTCCACTTTTTTTTCAATTTCATCTTGTCGGACATTCTCCTGCCGTCTGTACGTACTGGCAAGCTTGTCATCTACGCTGATGATATCCTGGTTATAGATACCTCAAAAAGGATATCAAAGTTGCCTTTCAATGTTGAAAAAATTTCCTTTAAGAAGAATAGTAATTTCATTAAATTTTGTAAAAATCCAATTCAAATAAAATATATCATTTTTTAAGTGAAATGATTTCTTCAGTCAAAACCAAGCTTTCTTCTGTTTGCAAAAATACGACTATTGCATCGTAAAGATTAACAAATCTTTCTAAAGTATTTCCTTTTGAAAGCCATCTTACTTCCGTATGTAATAAAAGTCGAATAAAATCTTTACCAGCATCCTTACATTGCTAAGAGTAGACTTTTAATATTTTAGAAGCATCTTGATGCATTATATCCGATATTATTACTTCCAGTGATAGAATTATTACATTTTCTGCGATAGTATGAGAACTGGAAGTTTTCACAATAATTTCAGCAATTTTATATGAATCGATCTGCGCTCCCACAACTACATGTAAATAAATGTTAAATAACCATCATGTACTGGCTTTGTGAATAACGATTTGATCGTTTTCTTATTTTCAAAATTGTATTTAAAGTTTGAAAATATTCAATCTGCTTTGACATTTTATCCGGGTGCTTGGGTTTGAAAAGATTCTGTAATCGTGATGGTTTCATCGCCTCATTTGAGAAAGAACATTAACAAATTTAAAAAATAAGGCTGTTTTGTATCTTCAGTACATGAATAAACCCATATTTTAAATATTCGTTTTGATAATGACGACTTTTCTTATTTGAGCGAGAAGACATATCAGATATCAAACAAGAATGTAAAAACAGCGTGCTATTTTGAATGTAAAATTTGAGGATAAACAATATAGAAGAAATATTAATAAATCTGATTGTTTTTTACAAAAAGAGTGATAATTAGACATTATTTTTCTTAAAAACAATCAAAAAGATATCTAAAATGCTGAAAATTCCAAAATCGAGCGTTGGATTTGTGACGAAAAAATTCTCCAAAGACAGAACCACAATGCAAAAAATTGGATCAGAGCGTCACCCGAAGTTGTCTTCAGATCAAAAAACACATTACAATTACCTTCGAAGAATGAACTATCAATTTCTGCCGTGTCCCTTTCTGAAATTGCCAAACTAATATTAATGTTGACGTATCTCCTAAAACAATTGGCTGATACTGAACTCATTTGAATTGCATCCCGAATAGCAAAATACAAAATTTTTTTGACTTCAAAACATAAATTTAGACGGTTGATTTTAAAAAAGATTTTATTCATATCTGACGAGGAATTAAAGAAATTCATCTGCTCAGATGAATCATGTTTAGAAGCTTATAATAGTCAAGTACGAAAAATTTTTTACCGTGAAAACGTTATTAAAAATCCAATATCGTTTAAAAAATGCTTTGAAACATAAATTTCTAAAAAAAAATTTCATACAAGCTAAATATAGATTTCAAAAACATCGAGTAATTCACAATATTAAATAAAAGGTACTTTAGAAGAAAAATGTATTATTTACTGATCGTAAGCATCAATAGAAAGATTAATATTTTTCTAAAAGTCGACATATTATTAAATAAAGATTATTTAATATAAAATAATACATTAATAAATAATTTATTTCATTGTGGATGCCACCAAAAGAAGGATTTCTTTGTCCTTCATGTCATAAAAAGTTTAATAATGAAAACGAATTAACATCACACTTTCTAAACACCCACAATGACCCCATTACCAGTCTATCCCACATTGACTAACTCATAGACTTTGAAGAACAATCCTCCAATCCACAAAAAATAAAACCCCAAAAAATAGGTCTCCACTAAACCAACCAGAATTATAGGCCTAATGAAGGACGATACTTCTTTACTCAAAAACCTCCGTGAAAAACACGGAAAAAACAAAGAAGCCAACGCCAAACTGATTTGGAGACTTTCTCGACTTCTTGCTGGTCTCCGAGAGGCAACGGGGGACCGAGGACTGTCAAAAACCAAGGCTTTGGAGGTTGAAAAATCCACTGTGCCTTGGATCGATGACAAAATGTCTTCAAATTGTTATTGCTGTAAAAAAACCTACAATTTCATAAACCGACGACACCATTGCAGAGTCTGTGGTTACATAATCTGTTCGAAATGCTGTTTTTTTATATCCTACGACGACGCAGGCAGATTTGAGAGTTTAATTCCGCAGAATGTTTCACCACAGTTTATATGGATTGGCCTGACTGTTCAAAATCTCAAATCCAAGTCGATTTCAACGACAAATATAAAGTCAATTCAATCCGAATTTGTGACATTTGTCGACAGTTTATCAGCAAACGTGTCAGGACGTTAAACGAGAGCAGTGAAGGGACTGATTTTAAGCACAAGTACTCGGTAGATGTGAGGGACTGAGGTCACTTAGTAGAGTCTTATGGAAGCTGTTAAATTTGCGGAGACCGTGGTCGGGCAGTTGGAGGACATGGACAGTTTAGAGGAGGCCTATGAGAGTGTGAAGGAGCAGGCAAGGGTGGCTTGTATTTCTGTGGAGAATTGCAGGTTTTGTTGTATTAAAATGTTTAGTTTGTATTTTTTGGAGATTAGTGAGAAATGTAAAGAAGAATTCCCACTAAAGTCAAAGATTTGCGTTAATATAAGAAAATTTGCAATTAATGTTATACAAGACCACATTGGACGTATTTCAAATTGAATTAATTTTTATTTATTGGATTTTATATATTTTTAAATAATTTTTCGTATTCCTTATATTAAAATGTCTAAGTATATATTGTGGGTCGGGCTCCATTGGAATATTGCACATTTTATAGATCTCATCAAAAGTACACAGTGAGTAATTTAAAATACATTATGGTAGGGAATGACTGATTTGTGGCCACTGAATAATGTCATACTTAGGCATGTAACTGTAATTTTAAAATAAGATTTGTGCAGAGCTTTAAACTGATAAGACGTGCATAGGCATTTACATTCACGACATTAAATGAGTTTTCTGGTATTTTCTGTACTGAGTTTCAGATACAGTAACGGGTATTAGATAAAATGTTGATTACAAATGTTTCAATTTTGTAATGATTAAAAGAACAGAAATAAAAAAGAATGTTTGTAATTTGGAGAATGTCTTTCCAAAGGGAAATGCAACGTCATGTTGAATTAAGATTAATTTTGAATGTCTCGCAACATTCTCCAATGAAATCACGGTATCTAAAGCCCTAAGTGATTTTTCCAAACATTTGTGTTAAGTCACAGTCACGTTGGATCACTAATTTATAGATATTAAGCTTTTCCTGATTGTTATTACTCGTATAATGAAAGTCTAAAAACAAAATTAGATGGTAGCCAGGAAAGTAGTCAAAATGTTAATGGTCAGGTCAACGACAACACCCGTCAATCCTCGCAACTGTACTCTTTTGGCAGGATACCGGTGCTCGGATGGGTCACAGGTGATCCTTTCCAAATACCACTTAAATGAAGTTAATAGCAATTGCAATCACTTGTGCAAGTTTGCCTTTAATTCTGACTAGTGCATGTAACAATAAAGAAAAGCGAAAACAAGAAATATCAGAATAAATAATTAGGTTAGTTAATGAATATCGTAAGAATATTTTTTCAGTTACATTCACTTGTGCAGATCATATTATTGGGGATCGGGTGGTCACAGAAGTTACAATCTATTGTGAGTATACAAATACATCATATGCTTCTTCCATAGTGAGGGTTATCTTTTGATTTTTATATAATTTTAGTTCCACACTGTTGTCGGCTAACATCATATATGCTTCATCCATCACTTTCGTAATTCTTATATGAGAATAACAAAGTATACAGTGTGGGTTGGGACCCGTTTGTGAACATGCACACTTTCTGGTCGTGATAAAAACTACACAGTCAGTAATTTAAAATACTAAAGCGTGGCACGACGACTGATTTTTGGCGACTGAAAGATGGTATTTGACGGCATAAAACTTTAATGTTAGAATCAGATTTGTACAGATATAATAATGCGGCTAGACGTGCAAAACTATCTACATTCACGTAACGAAGGTTATCACAGTAATACAGCTTTCTAATAATTCGAAATATTTAAATATACATATAGTCTAATTTATCCAACCCATCAAATGAGTTGTTTAGTATTTTCTTCAGCGAGTCTCCTTTACACTCACTAATATCAATGAAATATTGATTACAATTGTTTCAAATTTTCTAGATGGGAGAATATTTCTCCATTTTGAAATGTAACGTTTCTCTTTATGGTAATATCTATCCCATCTCCCGCAGCATTTTCTCCATTGAAAATACAGTTGTATAAATTAAGATATCTTTTAAAATAAGCAATTCTTCAATAACCTTCCTGTCAAATCACAGTCGTTTTGGATTACTAAATGAATCAAAAGTAGGACAAGTGGAAGCATTTTAATTAATGCTGATATTTTATTGTCAATAACTCAGTGGTTAGACATTGAATTTATATATTTATTGAACTGTTTTTTTAATATATATTACTTTGCACGTATATTTCGAGGCGTAATGAAAACAATATTTTTTAATCCTGGTTGTACAAATGTTTCACCTCTCGAGCATTTTGGAGCAATAACTGAACACTTCTATCAAATCAGTAGATAAATCACAATTATTTATAAATTGAACAAGAATTGGCTAACTTAATACTATTTATAAGATATCGCAAATAAGAAAATTTGTGAACTTATATAATGAGAAGTCAATGACAAGCACATCATATGTATACATCCTCCCCCCCTAAAATCTAAATGTTTTAGAAGATTCTGAAAACTGTGAATAAACATTTGAAAAAAACAACGAGTGTGGACAAAATGGATATTGCAGCTAAATTAACTGCAATTGAGAGACAAATCCTGGGAAATGTTGAGAATTAACATGAAGTTTCTCCTATTTCTTTAATAAGAAAGTAAAAAAGGAAAGAAATAAAAAAATTAAGAATTGAATTTTGATTCAATACAACCTACTACGTTTTTAAGTAAATTTATAGAATTAAAAAATTATTTGCTCATTGTTTTTCAAAATTATTGATTTTATTTGTTTAAACTGACAAAGAAATTACAAGAAAACAAATATGGCCAATTTGCAAAGATCGAGTGCATTTTTCTGTTAAAAGTTATAAAAATACAAAAAAACAAAATATTGATTCCATTTTTAGATTGGTTCAACATATAGTTTATCTTTTGATCACATACTGGAGAAATTATCAAGTATGCACCAACCAAATTGACAGCTACCATTACGAACATTTTCAATATGGTATTTGAGACACATTCAGTTTTAAAACTTGGGGATGGAATTTAATTCCTTTACATAAACCAGGAAAGAGCAAGGAGACGCTAAGTTGAAGACACTAAGAAAAATTCTATCTCTGATAACTCTTAATCGGATATCTTCTGATGTTTGCGATTTTCTGTCGCCAGGACAGAATGGATTCAGAAGGGGTCGCTCGAATGCAGACACTGTCTGGTCTCATAGATGGATATATGCTATGTTTCAACGATACAAAAATGACTTTAAAATTCTGGGAGTGGACATGTCCAGTGTGTTTGACACTTTCAATAGGAAATCGTTGTTGGACGTTATTTGGAGTTTTCTTGATGAAGATAGCACTAGGCTCGTCCGTTTCCGACTTTCTAAAACCGAATTAACTGTACGGGTTGGAAACGAGTTATCAAATCTTTTCGGGACAACAATTGGAACATTTCAGGGGGACTCTCTATCTTCCGTTCTATTCATAGTATACCTGAGAGATCTCAGAACAAAGTGCGAAGGATCGATGCCGATGGAAATTATATATGCAGACGACATAGACTTTGTGTCAGAAGATGATCAGGAACTTGCATTTGTTTTGGAGAAAACTCCGGACGAATTTGCACGTTAATCAAGAAAATACTTAACACGTAAGAATCGCAAGGGAATCGAAAATATTGATGAAAGTTGGAGGAAAAAAAGGAAATTAGGATCATTACTTGGTGATAGTGAGGACATGATGTACCGGAGAGTTTTACCCTCTGCAATGTACAAGAAAATGCAAAAGATATGGAATCATCAAAAACTTCAAAAAACAAACCTCAAGTTATAGCTGTACAACATATATATAAAACCAGTACTCATGTACAACTCGGGTACCTGGGGTGTCATAGAGACAGAGTTACATAAAATGGACACGTTTCACAGAAAACAACCTTAACAGAAAATTATACGTTATGACACGATCGCTGCCAATAAGCATCGATATTTAGAATCAAGATGGAGGCTGTTTGGAAACGTACTTAGGATGGACGTAAAGACACCAGCAAACACGATAATGGATGATTACTTTAACAATAACAACAAAACACAGTTCAGAGAAAGGCCCAAGTTACTCTCCCTGTTGCACTAAACAAGAATCTCAACGGAATTGGAAGAAAACTCGATGTACTGACGACCTTGAAGACCTACGAGTATAAAGCAGGCCCCGGTGGAGACGCCTGGTGAACAAGATTTCTCAACGTGCGGCACAAATGGGACCTTAGCTAATTTAACATTTCTTTGGTTATGTGTACGTACTATTAATAATAATAATGATAACATACCTAATCAAATTTATATTATCCTGATCATTCAAACTTTTTCATTCTTAATTAACCATAAATCACATCTTCAATTATTATTATTATTAGCACTTCCGTAGGAACATAAACAAGGAAAGGAAAGAGTTATATTCCCACACGTGCCACACCCGATACAATCTTATTAACCATCGTTTGCCATCCTCTGCGGTTTTGTGCAAGGCATCGCAGTTCGTCCAAGTCCTCGCATTTTTCAGGGTTTTGCCCACGTGTTTCAGATCGTGTTCCAGCGCAACCGGCAGTGTTGTGCGGGGACGTCCGCGAAACTTTGGGCTATCCGAGAGAAAGTACTCTTCCATGGCTTGGTAAGCAGGTGAGGACGGGTCCATTCTCAGGAAGTGTCCGAAGAGCCTCCAGCGGCCATCTATGATGTCCTGGCTGACTGGCACCGAGTTACTGAGTTTGTAGAGCAATGAGTTGTTAATTTTCTTAGGCCAATGCAGACCATTTAGGACGCGAAGCTGTTTTCTGTGAAACGAGTCAAGATTCTTTAGTTCGGTGTCAGAGATGTCCCATGTAGATGAGTTGTACAATAGCACCGGTTTGACAAAAGCGTTGTAGATTCTAGAACGTAGTGATAGGTTCTCGGGACAATATCGTAGCCAATCTTTCATGACGGATTTTAGAGCAACAGCGGCCAGTATCTTTCTCCGCATGATGTCTTCTCGGTCTCCAAGCAGAGAGCCAAGCTTCTTCGAAAGTCTCCATTTTTCCATAGTTTGGGTATCCGAACGTGATACATCGACCACGTCAGTCTTAGGATCATTACTTGGTGAGAACCATTCTCCAAGTTTATCCGGTGCAATCTCCAATAGTCTGAGTAGGGCGGATTTGTCAGTGGACACAAAGTCGACGTCGTCAGCGTAAATCACTTCAGTTATTGACTTGTCATATAGACCTCTCAGCTCTCGTAAAGCAGCCTCAAGGTAGATCACAAATAACAGAGGCGAGAGAGAGTTTCCTTGGGGGGTTCCCACATTTGTTGGGAAGGATCTGGACGACGTTGTCCCAAGGCGAACAGTGAGGTCCGTTTTTGCCAATAAGACCTGTATCATTCTGATAGCATCTTCATTTAAGAAACTCCGTAGAACCCTCATGAGGAGATCGCGATTGATGGAATCAAAAGCTCTTGACATATCGATACCCAGGATTCTCGTGGCACTTTTGTATCTTTGGTGGGTTGCACACCGCAATCGGTGGCCCCAAAGAACATCTGCGGTTGAACGTCCTTCTCTGAATCCGCTGTGACTCGGTGACAGAAAGTCATTGACTTTGTCTCCAATACGATCCAGCACAATCAGCGAGAGAACCTTCCTCAGGGAGTTTAGCAAAATAACTGGGCGGAGATTTTCTACTGGACCAAGAGGTTTGTTCGGCTTTTGAATAGGGATGAGAACTCCAGAGCCCAGCGGTAGTGAGTCATTTGTAGCAAACATATTGTTGAGGATGTTCGTGATGTTGCATAGAAGAGATTCGGGCCCGTATTTCAGCAGCTCCGCATTAATGTTGTCCGGACCCGCAGCTCGGTTATTCTTGAGCCTGCTAACAGCCTTTGTAACTTCCTTCAAGGAGATTGTATTCTTCAGTCGTCGTGCTGGGCCAGAGAAAGGCGAGATTTGTTCGGTGTTAGCGTTAAATCGTTGTTCAAAAATAGTCCGCAATGACTCCCACCTGTTCTCCCGGGTCAGATATTTGAACTCCATTACTGGTTTGGAGTCGAAGTTTGGGGCAGTTTTTCTTCCTCTTAAGCAACCGTAAAGCCATAAATGTGCGTGGATTATCTTTGAGGGTTTCCAGTTCTCCAAAACGGGAAGCCAGGATATCCCGGCCATATTGGAGGTTTAGGGTCTTTATTTTTTTTTGGATGGCAGCACGCCGGCCTTTCAGTGCGAGTTTGGTATCCATATCTTTGGTGTTCTCAGTCCTCAGCTTAAGCTCCTTTTGCACAGCTGACAAGGCAAGAGTATCCGGGTGACACAGTCCGATAGAGTGCGTATTTTTTGGCTGCTTTCCAACATATTTATTTGCCGCCGAGTGAATGTTGGCTGACATTGCCTTCCAAGCGGCTGAAGGCATAAGTCCAGTTTCCATGTCTTTAAGGGATTCATCGATGGATGATTTATAGAAGTTTCGAGTCGATAGTGAGGGAGCCAGTTTTTCTGTCAAGTATCTGTCCGATTTATGAGGGAGTTGACAATTTGTTTTATCCAGCACATATAATTTCTTCAGATTGAATCTGCCGATGACTATCTTGTGGTCACTGTCGACGACCGAGCCCCCGTAAGAACGAGAGTCTTGTAGAAGCCATGTGTCTCTTTGGCGACACACAATGTAGCCAATTTGGTTGTAGATCGGCACATAGTTCCCGTCTTCACCACGTCTCCTGCCAGTCCAGGTAGACTTGTGCCGAGCAGGGTGATCAAAGGCCGTGTTGCATAGGAATACTTGGGATTGAAGAAAGTGTTTGTTCCTACATCTAGACTGTAACGCTGAAGGCCACTCTGGAGAGCATGTTTGTCGAGTACAAACATGGCTTCACTGAAATCCTGGACTCTGCAAATTCCGTAAATAGGGACTGGCGGAAATATAATGAAGATCAGCAAGTCCCTTAAGAGACCCAGAGACTGCAGGAGGAGATTGAGGATAATGCCGAGGACGATCAGAGTGGAGTCATGGGGAACTCGGAAAACAAAAATTGGAGAGTAATTATTAATTAGCTAAATTAGATGAATTAAAAGAGGGAATAAAATAGAGTGTATTGTGGTGATGGATCTGTCAATGTTGTTGGAGCAATCAGTGTTGGGAAGTAGAGTGTTGTGTAAAGTTGTAGACCCGTGTGAAGTGAAGAAGTGCCTGGAAGTGCTGGAGGAGGCGTGTGAAAGGAATTTAGTGGGTGGTGTGAGTAAAGTGTAGACGGAAGTGATGTTGGAGCTGTCGGAAGTAATAAAGGGGGAGAGCAAGGAGGTAGTATGTAGACAGGCGTGCATCCAATTGAAGAATATAATATTTGGGAGTGTGAACAGTGAGAAGCGTGTGTGGCTGGCGCAACGGTGGAGAGAGCAGGAAGAGTGGGCGCGTGAGAGGATAAAATGGAATGTGAGGAGTGAGTAATGAGGCAGATTGTGTGTGGACTGGGAAAGGAGAGGTGGAGACCGAGCAGTGTGGCGATGGTGTATTCTGCGGTGGCGTGTGTGGAGATGGCGTTTGGAGAGTGGGAGGAGGGAGTGGTGTTATTGTGCAACAACGTGATGGAGGGGCGTGTGACGGAGGCCGGTTTGGAGGCTCTGGGGTTCATAGCGAATGACCTGGTGTGGTGTGTGGTAATAGTGCAGGACTGTTCGTACATGGCCCAACACACGGACTTGTTGGTGAGTGCGATTGTGCGTGGAATGGAGGCGAGTGTGTGAGTGGTGTTTGTCCTATTTAGTGGATATATCCAATTGGCCGCACTGAGGGCTCTCCACTCGACAGTCCCCCTCCTGCAGGCCAAGGTCCCCCTCCTCTGGTCTACGATAGAATGAGCGGGACGTGATAATGAAGGTGGTCTGCCAGTCGTGCCACTCGTCGGACGTGGACGTGGCCGACATGTCCCTCAAGTGCCTGGATGTCATGGCCGCACACTTTTACGAGTACTTGGAGGACTACATGGCCGACTTGATCTTCCCGGTAGTGAGGACATGACATGTACAGATCACGCTCAATGCCATCCAAAGTGAGTCACACGTCCTCCAGGGAATCGAGTTCTGGTCGAGCATTTGTGAGGTGGAGTTGTCCTCCCCCCATTCGTCCAAGTTGTACGCACAGGCAGCCATGCCCCACATTATATACCCAATACTCACACACCTCCCCAAACAACACGAGGATGACGACACCGACGGCTGCTGGATCCCCCCCAAAGCAGCCTCCGTCTGTCTCACACTCCTCAGCGAATGCTGCCACGACCACATCCTCCCCCACGTCCTCCACTTTGCAGAACAGTTCATCGGACATGCCCATTGGAATATGCGGGAGGCCGCCGTGATGGCATTCGGTCGTGTTTGTGTGTCACTCCAGGCTGTGTCGTCCGCCACAACATTGCCCCACACGCCCTCCGCGTCCTCCCCCTCCTCCTCACACTCGCCACTACCGACCCCAGTGTGGCAGTCCGCGACACCGTCGTCTGGGTACTCGGCCAGTTGTGCGAGCACGTCCCCCACCTCCCCTTCCACCACATTGCCCACACACTCCGCACGTGTCTCACACACGAACCACGAGTGGCCACCAATGCCTGCTACGTTACCATTCTTATTCACTTGTAGGCACTCTCCACTCTTGCTTCCACTGCCCCTCACTCACTCTCCCCACACTTTCACCATCTGTTCGACGCACTCTTTCGCCTCTGCACTACACACTACGACTCGGTGTACTACGAGACTCTGATCTGTCTGATCACACACAACATACTCCCCGACATGTCTCCTGTCCTCTCACATTACTTCCCTCTCATCGTCCAATACCTACAACATACACTCCAATTCGACAATCAATTCCACGTACAGTCACTCCTCTGTGCACTCATCAGAGTACTCCTCCCCATCACCACAGTCCATTGTCCTCCTCCTCCCCCTCTCACAACTCACACACGCAGACACTGCCTTCCACATCCTCTCCACCTTCCTCTCCTCCCCCGCCCACCACCATGTCCACGAGGACGCCCTTTACGCCCTCTCTCCCTTTCTTGACGATACTAACACTCACACCATCCTCCCCTCTTGCTCAATCTCCTCACACCCCACAACGACCAACAGGTTCTCCACTCTCCCCATCACAGGTCTTGTTCGCCTGTCTGGCACTCCTCGCCGACATCAACTCCCCTCAACACATCCTCCCCTACGCACACCCTCTCATGTCCTCTCTCTGGAATATCCTCCTCGTAACTCTCCTCACTATTCCACAGAGTCCACACACCTCCGACAAACTCAAGGCTGTCATTTTGGCCGGCTTCGGGGACTTGGCCTTGTCACTCGGCCACCACTTTGCCCCATTCGCCACCCTCGTCCTCGACACACTCCAATCCGCTGCCTCCGCCTCGTTCGACCAAGTCCTCCCTTTCCTCATTCCAGTCCACACAACAAGGCCTCGCTCTCCTCTCACAGACACACGAAGCATGCATTCAGGCATACACCGGCATTGTCCAGGGACTCGCGGGTTTGTTCTTTAACCACCAGCATCACACTCTTCCCTCCTCAATCCACACCTCCCCTTCTTGTTCGACTTTCTCACTTCCGTCGCTGCCAACTCTTCCATTTACGACATTTCCACCCTCGAAAATTTGTGCGGACTATTGGGGTGTCCACACCTTCTCACTCCTAGGGACATGTTGGGCATGTTTTCCACACAAACTCGCTCCCTCTTCGCCCTCGACTCCGTCAACCAACTGTTGACCAACGACCGGCTCACATGCACCCCCAACGGCAAGAAGACTGTCAATTGGGTTAAGAAGCAGTTAAAAAAGGCAAATAAGGCGTATGACTGTGTATGATTGTTCTTTCTTTTGTTTGCTTGTTATTCTGTGGCCACCAACGTAGGGATTATTCGAGTAGGCATGTCGGTAGTTTACATTACCCACATTTCTCCTCTCCTTATTCCCTTCGTTGGCCCATCTGTATAGTTGTTAATATAGGTGGTGATGTGTGTGCAGGACAGGGGGAAATGGGACGAGCAGGGCGACTAGTACAATATATGACTGATATTGTCGGCCTACATCACGACAGTGAGTTGGTACGTCTACATGCACTACCGAGTGGGGCAAAGGTACGAGTCCTCTTCACACGTAGAGAACGCAAGTTGTTGAACTACGACAGTGTGGTGGCCATCGAGCCACTACTCAAAAATAAGTGCCACGTTTATTAATATCCCAGCTATGTCAGGCAACTAAAGAAGAACATGGAGGCCGATATCATGAAGGACGTCGAGGGGTGGAACAATATTAGCCAGTCTATTACAACGAGGGCGACCACTGGATTGACCCTTCCATCGACGAGTACTACGCCCATGCTCCACTCAGGGATATGAGGAACCGATTTAAGTACAAAAACACGTCCTTCACTCCCCTCTTCTAATACTCCATTTACTCTCTCTTTACTAATCTCATTCAACAACCTACTTCTTTTAGATCCATCAAGGGTGCCTGTCAGTCACTTAGTTTGTTCATGACAGTCCTGTTCACACGTCCCTTCACATTAACGCTTAGAAAATGCGTATTTTTGAATGCTGTCAAATGTTTTGCGAAGCTGTGTATAGTTGCTTTTTCTATTCAAGGAACTCTTGGTGACCCTCTTACTACCACGTCAATACCTGATAATTCTCAATTGTCGACAGGCATATACAACAAATTCATCCGAGAACATTAAACGCTGTGTTACAAACTAAATGACCATGGTTTATTTTACAGGTCCTTTCTTTGACTTTGCCGACACTCAGTAGACTTGGTCCCCTGGGGTTGTCATGTTGAGTAATATGACGAATGGATGTGTTTGAGGGAGTGTGTGGACAATATGTTCCCCCAATGGAGTACAACAGAAGTAGGGTCAATTAATTCCCTTGGTTAAGCGCAACAGATCGCAGTTTTCTTTGGTTAGGTGATCACTATCTCACTATGTAAGGTAGGTTAGTGACCTTTATTTGTGGCTTTTCGCAAGCCATTTTTTACTGATGTAAACGTATTTCACTACATTAAGCAAAGAGTTTAGAGCTTAATTTAGTCAGCAATGCCAATTTGGCAGAGATAGCGACAGATAATCGACTTTATTGCACACTAAAAAGAAAGGAAGGCGACTCAGTGCCTCTTTGTAGTCCTCCAACTGACACTTTCAGTTGTGGACTCTGAAATAGCCAGACTATGACTCAGTGATGATAGACTGCGCGGTAAGGAAACCCTCGCCAAACGGAAATAGCCTGTCTAGATCACGCTTTATTGCATACGACGTCCAGCACGAAACTGAAAATTCTAGTTTACGACAAATATGAGCTCCTTTTCTGAGCTCAATTGACAATATTGATATATTTTCTGTCAATGAACGACTGATGATTAGTGAAAAATGCAGTTTAAGTTTGATCGGAAACACAAATGAGTAATTATTGAAGATGGAAACATAACAATGTTGGAAACACGCATGAGTAATTATTGAAGAAAGTTATAGGCTGGAAGATGTATTCGTGCAATGTGCTTTCCACCGAATTATTATTGAATAACCTCACAAATTTTCTTATTTATAGAAATCTTATGAATAATATTGAGTTAGCCAATTTTTGTTCAATTTATAAATGATTTATTTACGGATTTTATGGAAGTATCCAGTCGAAACTCAAAATGCTTCAGAGGTTGTCCAGGATGAGTTTGGCAATGAAAATGGAGTGTTTGTTGTGGAGTACTCCTCTGGTGTCACCACGGACTGTTCCGCAATTTCTATTGTCTTGTGAGGCATCTCCTTCACTTCGCAGTGAAAAACTGCCAAGTTGAAGAAAGGCCCTAGTCGGTTGAGGTTGTCGGGCTGCAGAGAGAACAGAGACAATTAATGTGCTTACGAATAGGCCTCTAAGATTTGTATCACCTCCTCTACACATGTAAAATAAGAGACTTTCTTGGTGGGTCGACTATTTCCGTCTTGTAGCAGAGATGGTCGTCGACTGTTTTGTAGTATTACACCCTAATCTCGGGTGAGTGAGATTGGTGGGGCAGTCCAACACTTTCTCACAATACTGCAAACTTCTTTCCTCTCCTTCTCAATCATTCCATTTATCAGACATCTCGTCAATCGATTTCAGCAGTCGGTGCGACGTAGGTGGCATCCAATCCGTGTTTTGTAGGTAATTGAAACCAGGCATTTCTCCTCTTGCTCAATTCTCTACAATTCCTTTGTTAATAATCTTGACTGCTTCCGAAACAGAAACCACTGCGACACCGCTTGCCTAAAATTTTTTCTTATATGCTATCCGTGGATTAGCACTGCTTGGATGGACGTAAATAATATACAATCTCTCTCTGCTTTAATAAATGTGGCATTCCAGTAAAAATATATGATTTAAACGACAATCATGAAAAAAATAGTGTTCTATCTTTTTGTGAATAGGGACGGAGTAGGTTTAAAAGTATTACAAAGTGTTCTATCTCCTATATCGAAAGATTATTTGTTCAAGGCCCGACGAGAACATACATTCTGGCACTTGTAATGAAAAATAGAAAGCATCGTTCTGGAGCATAGTAATGGGAATTAATATGCCTAATAAAGAAGTCATCACGGCAGTTGTTTGCAATGACAAACTAATAATGCGAAAACCCCAGATAAAACAAATTGACAAATTATAAATGACTCTGAGCATGAAAGTAAATGTGGAAATAATGAGTTATGGAGTCCCCTCAAGATGAGAAAAATTTCCAAAAACTAGGATCAATAATTACTTAATTTCTTATTATTTTCGGTTTTGGATTTAGTTAAAAATTTTTAATTTATTTGTTGTCTAACCAATGAGTTATTCGCAATAAAATATTAGCTTTAATTAGAATGCTTTTACTTGTCCTACTTTTTGTTGACTTAGTGGTCCAAAGTGACTGTGACTTAACACGACGGTTTTTGAAAAATTGCTTATTTGAATTAGAAATTTGCAAAACTGTGAATTCAATGGAGCAAATGCTGCAGGACATACAACAACAATTGAAATTAATAAAAACGTTAAATTTCCAAATGGAGAAATATTCTCGAATTTAACAAACTTGAAGACATTGTAATCAACATTTTATTAACACTAGTTACTGTCGTGGAGACTCGCTAAAGAGAATACTAAACAACTCATTTGACGGGTTGAATGACCTAGACTATATGTACATTCAAATATTTTGAATCATTAGAGATCTGTATGACTGTAGTGACCTTCGTTACGTGAACGTAGATGCCTTTGCACGTCTAGTCCCATTATCAACTATGTACAAATCTTTTTCTAACATTAAAGTGACATGCCATCAAATACCATTTTCCAGAGGCCAAAAATCAGTCGTCCCCTCTACATGGGGTATTTTAACTTACTGACTTTGTAGTATTTTTGACGGCCAGAAAATGTGCATATTCACAAATGGGTCCCAACCCATAATGTATACTTAGATATTCAAATATAAGGATTGCGACAGTGACAGATCAGCTAGAAATCAAATTAACTGATAAAAGTGTAGAAATAGATCCAGACGCAACACTAATCAGTGAGGAAGCCTATGGTGTGTTATTTTACTCACAATAGATTGCAACCTCTGCCGATATCCCGGATCAAGCAATCTTCTATGCTGGAAGGATTGCTTTTGACCTACATTTCGGATGTTACTAATTGACTAACCTAATTATTTGCTTTAATATTTCCTTGTTCCTCTTTTGCGACACCACTTGCCAAAAATTCTTTTTTAGATGCTATTCATGGATTAGCACAGCTTGGATGGATGTGAAATAAAACACAATCTTCCCCTGCTTTAATAAGTGTGGCATTCCTGTAAAAATGTAATTTAATGCGCTCTACGCCCTGCTTCCCCGAACAAGAATACTTATTTCGCCTCGATAATCTGCTTTCCAAAGCCCTTGTGCAGTTTTAATGATATTTACTGGTGATAAAATTCAAATCTGATGATATTCTGCGTGCTAATTTGCCCATCCGTTATGGGGGCATCGGTATTCGCTCTTGTCGTGATTTATCCCTTCCGTGTTACCTATCATCGTTGTCCGCCTCCACTAATTTCGTCAACTCTGTTCTTTTTCCCTCTTCTGAACAGTGCGAGTTGTTGGAATATGCGGCTGGTGTCAGCGTGTTGGTTTCTTGGGGGCTTAAAGTCCCGGACATTCCGTCGGCTCAAAGGAACTGGGACAACATATATTGTTCGCATGTAATTGAAGATATCCGTAAAATATTTTTACAATCCTGATTAAATATATTATTGTCATCATGCCTCGGAATATATTGAATTATTTAGTTAAGAATCCAGATCGTCAGTGATTTCTCTTCTTTGCTTGGAAGAAGAGTTTGGCCCAAACTTCCCTTAATTTTCCATTTCTGCGTAGTTGTTCAGCTGAGTGTCCTCGCAACATGCTAGCTTAGCAAGTTGATTGGCAGCCGATGCGTACTCTTCATTAGCTACCCTCATTCCGTGTCTGTGTTCAATGAGCTACTCTACAGCGTCCTCTTCAGCACAACCGATTGGATGTATGTACAAGTTCCATCTTCAATGGATAACTTATTATGAATTTTAAAGAACTTTGATACAACTCCACTCCATGTAAGACAATCGGAATAACCTTTAAAAAAGAATACACGACTTGATGATAAAAGTTGTAAAAAATAGTGATCATTATAAATCCGATTATTCATCTCTCTTACACGTGCTCATCGAATCTTTTATTTGGGAAAAAAGGTTCAGCAAGAGGATCCACTCTCCTATTTGCCCTCGCAGTAGACCATATTGCCCGCTCAATTTGTGGTATCTTGATGATATCCCCTTTGGTGGTTCGTTTAAATCACAATGTCGTCGATATTATTTGATCTATCCCTCAAAATGGGAGTTCACTCTGCTTTCCCCAACCATTCCCTATTTGATCAGGCCTCCTTTCTGGCTGTCGGTCTCAGATCTGGTTGTCCTTGGTTCGCCACTCTCCGATGGAACACTCCTATCACAAATAAAAAACGTGAGCTTGTTGCCTCTATGATTCTGTGGTATTGCTCGGGCATGTTCGGTTTTGGAGACACTCTTCCCTGTCGGTTAAACGAGACATTTCAATATAAACAACGTCGTCAAACGGGGCTTTAATGGCCTCCCTTCGGTTGGAGCCTTCTGGTCTTGATTGAGGAGACGGCAAACGTCCGCATGGAATGACGGCCTTCTCATTCAACAAGGGAATGTGCCCCGTATGAAAAGTAAACTATGTCCTGCCTTCGCTCTCGCCAGGCCGAGGATATCAAACGGTGTAGGCGTCGCTTACTTACTCCGTTCATCCTAATATGACTCCTCCTAAGCAGTGACAATAATTAATGTTATAAATTAGGACTGTTCAGGAATGCCACATTTCCTGCCAAATGTGACCTGAGTGCAATAATCGGGCGACCACTCGAATGGAAACAACCCTTCCTCTGACAAATACAGTCAACACGTCATACCCATAGAAAAGCCGGCCGAACACTGCTGGGTTGCCACCCTAGCATTGCTGTCATACACAAGCGAGGTTGTGCACTTTACATCCTTCTAATTCACATAATACAAACTACCCCATTTACAAATTCCACACGAGAAAGTTTTTCAGTATTTTCAAACTAAATTTAGATTAATAAAAATACTTTAATGTTGGGGGAAACATTCTTTGGTTGAATCGACGTGGTGATCTCCAACTCAATGTCAGACAAGTCGGAAACATCAAAGGATAACTCATCTCTACACAACATCAAATCATTAAACCCAACATTTCCCGTTTTCTGAGTCTATAAGCCTCAGGAATAACATATTCTCCCTCCTCTCTCCTATTTGATGGGGTAAATACGAATCCATCGAGCTTAAATATATCCACGCAGTCACCTTAGTGTCGTCATCTCCTCTTTTTGTCTGATTTGAGTATTTTTTGACATTGTTTGGTAGGCGGGGGTCTCTGAGTGGTCACATGAACTACTTTCGAAGGCACGTGCTCTGATTGAGGTCCACTTGTGGGCTTGGATTTCTTTTTTCCGTATTCTTGCCATTGTGTCTGATCAAGTAAGAGAAACTTGGCCTACAGTGCCCTCTCTGATGGCGGATATGGCTTTGGAGACCATTTGTTGGTTGTCCTTGAGGGAGGTTATTGCTGTCGTTTCTGAGCATCCAGTTTGATTCATTATTTGTTTAACTTGTTCGGAGAAAGCAGAGCTGTCCATTTGTCAGTTAAAGTCTATTTTGATTGTAATAAATAACTACAGCACAAATCAATATTACACGTTATTGATAATGTATTTATTTGTAAATTAAAAATATATTTTAATAATAATTAAATATATTTGAACTAAAATTACTGGCTGTTGATCTAAAAATAGTCTAATGTACACTAAAGCACATAAAAACGGTAATTATTTTAATGCTGGCAACAAATCAGAAATCTCCAAAATTAGCTTAGAAAGGTCGCAGCGCGTCTTCGCTGGACTGACCCTCAAGTCAGCGACATTATTTCTTTTTTAAAAAAACTTATTTATCGACAAAAAAGAGTATAAAGATTATTTAATAACTAATGCCTCACGAGACGTTCGGCCGGCCTCGCGAATAGCAAAGCCATTCCCACGGATCACGGCGATCGACAGACTTTCCAAGAGCCAGGATGACTCTCCTGAATCGTGTCTTACTCTTCACATTCGTCGGCCGAGAGAGCGAAGAAAGCGGAGTGTCTTAAGGCCGAAGATCTCCGAAGACTCCAAACGATTAGAGTTAAATAAACTAATTCTTAAAAAAGATTCATCTTGCAAATCCAATTGTTTCCACTGGAAGATTTGTTCTCACTGGAAGCCATATTTTGCAGTTTTCCTAAATTCGGCAAGGGCAGATACAGATCCAGGACGAGAAGCGGAGTCAACCAACGATGATGAAAAAAATGAGTCTACGCAGTTGCCATTCTCTCCCTGAACGGGAATAAAGTCGACCCGACAGGGCGTTTTCCGTCCCCACGGTCTAGTCCTATCGGTTCTTACATCGAGGGGAATCCAGGGGTGTTAAGCGCGCGCTTCACTACGTCATTCAATGAGGCGTGCCTGGGGATCCTGCCGGCACTGAGGCGACAAGAGAGAGGGTGTAAACCTCTCCTGTCAATGAGTTGTCCACATCTGCAATGGTGCGGCTGACAAATCTCTATGCCAAGCCGTAAACAGATTCCGATGCGGACCGATTCGTCGTCCACGAACATGCCCGGTGACGAGATCGGTAACGCATTCAGCCAATCGCCCGAATGCAGTTGACAGGCACAATTAATGCTTGCCAACTGAAACTGATCGGCGTGTGACCGGATATCTTCAATTATGTGAGAACAATATATGCGTGCCTGGGATTCTGCCGGCACTGAGGCGAAAAGAGAGAGGGTGTAAACCTCTCTTGTCAAAGTTTATTTTAACCTTAAGAATAAATAATTAAATTTTAACATTATCTGATTATTTTTATTCAACAAATAATTTAGTTAGTATTATGTTTATGATATATCTGGCGGATTGTTTCCCCGGATAATGGCGATCGAGAACCGTTGCATTAGCCAGTCCGCCTCCCGAGAATCATGGGTGCGCATTAAGATTTTGGCTCCGAGCTTGCGAAGGAACTTTCGGCACCACGGAAAATTCCTCCGAGAGGGCAGAATATTTTGATAGCTTTAGATCTTTAGCCTTCTTAGCTCCAGAACACACGAAGTTAAATGAGAAGCAAAAAAGGTGTTCCAGCAGGTTGCATCCCATACGAGGCCCTTTCCGCCTTCAAGGGGAAAAGGTCATCCCGTCAGGACGTTTCCCGTCGCTGCGGTCAAGACCCGGTGGTTCGCGGACCAAAGGAAATCCCGCCGAGTCGAGGGCCCTTCGTATGATGTCGTTCATAGCAGAGTGCCTCGGGAAACGTCCGGCACTCCTCCTGCACGATAAAGGGTGCAGATCGAAAGGGTCAACAGTGCAGCCACAGCGGCACGTGTGCGGGACACATTGCCTTAGTCCGAGGCGCAGAGAGACTCCGATCCTTACCGCTTTATCGTCAAGGAGAGTGCCAGATGGGGCGTTCGGGAATGCACAAAGCCAAGCTCCGCTAGCCGGGGATGCTGCCGACAGAAGGCAAACGCGGCGTTGCTGGTTGGACGACTCGAGCAGCAGATTGAAAGTTTTCTTGCATCTAATTCGGTCCCAGGCTCGTTGAGACATTCGATCTTCCGGAAAGTCAAGACCTTGTTCCCTCCAGACTTCGCTGAAATGAGCCACATTTGTGTCCAGGCCACAACTGTTACTCCGCCAGATATGTTACACTAAAAATTCATATAAATAGAAATATAAACTTTTAAAATTAAAAATTAATACAAAACATAACCTAATTGTTCGCAAAAATATGCTTTTCTGAATAGAAAAAATTTGGACTGAAACATGAATTTTTTCCCAAAAACCAACATACCGTGTAAAATATGAGTTTTAAATTATTTAGCAATCTATTTAATTTTGGCTTATCCATATTTTTTTTATTAAATAATTATTCTTTTTTTTAATAAAAAAAATTTTAAAAGCCTCTTATTAGTTTAAAACGTTTTCTATCAAGGAATCACAAAAAAGAAGGATCATTCCCAATTTTAATTAAGCGTGAAACATGTATTTTCTCATACATGTCACCTGTCTCACTTTGTATTGTTACTACAAAATCGTCTTTTGCCACAATTGTGTATTTCACCATCTCTAATCCATCATAAAGTGGATATTGTCGTTTGTTAGCGTCATTATCTTGCCTAAATTACATGTTTATACATCCCAAATACCTTAAGATTACTATCTCTCCTACACTAAAAGTAGCCTCGTCATACTTCCATTTTCTTCTCTGAGCCATTTTATCAGCTGCCAACAGAATATTTACATACGCTTCATTCCTTTCCTCTTCCAAATATTCTATGTCATCATTTTGCAATAACAATGATTCTAGTTCCTCCTCTGATGTTTCAATAGGATATTTTATGCCCATAATAGATTAAATGGGACTTTTTTTGTGGTGGAATGGACAGTATTGTTATAATCAAAAACAATGTCTTTGATTATATCGCAATAGCGTCCAAAACATTCATCAGAGTAACTTTTAGATGAAATCCATCTTTTGATACTCTGATTTAGTCTAAAGAATAATGTTATCTTACAACCTTTCCACCTGTCCCTGTACCCAAGGAGCCCTTGGTCGTCCACGGACATGTTTAATTTTGTACTTTTCACATAAACGGGCGACATGGTCATTGCAAAATTCTTTACCATTGTCTGTATGCAAGATCAATGGTGGCCCAATATAATAAAAGATGTTCTGAAATAACGAAGCAATTTCATGAGCTCTTTTGGTAAAAGATAACTCAACTATCGCGAATTTCGAAAAAGAATCGACAATTACAAGAATCTAATCTTTATATAGCCAAAAGTACCCAGTTATAAGAATCATTAATATCTGAATATCTCCTTAGGTCCACTAAATCGGCGATATACCGATCGCGACTCCGCCTTGCAATGATCGGCGTAACTGGGGGTTTAGTAGCCAATGATTTTTTTGACTAAAAAATTAATAAAAAAAACTTAAAACCTGGCAAGGAATACATCGTTTTATGACACGATTGATCTCTGCACGTGATATTCCGTGGTATAAGCGCGCCAATTTTGAAAACAACCGGTCTCGACCAAAATGATTCAAATTATGTTCAGCCAATTGAAATAAACATTTATTATGCAAACTTCAATATATTTATCTTTAAGTTCAGCTTCATCGCTGCAGAAAAATCTTAATTTAAGTCCATCTTTAGTGATATATGGAGCTCCATCCAAAAAATCAAATTTATTTGCTAATTTCAGTAGTCTTGATCTTTGCATCCGCGAAAGCGTCCTGCTGACGAATACGAGCTCAGGATTGCTCTTAAGTTCCTTAAGTAATTCTAAGTCTTCCTTTGTTACTTGCACTAACGCATTTTTAACGTGTATTTGTAATTTAAAAAAACATCAATATTTTTTAAAAATTTATAAGTTTTCTTTGATTTCATAGAAATATACCAAAGGATTCATGTTTTAAGTTTTTTCCAACTTGACAATTTGATGTTGGTGTAACACATCTGGCGGAGTAACAGTTGTGGCCGGTGACATTTGTGTCCAAGGAAAATTCAGAAAAGGAGCGTAGAATTTCCATGACAAGTGTGTGGTTAGTTACTCTAGAGGGGCCGCATTTGAGAACCGCTGATCTAACGGATCACAAATATTGAGGTAAATTGTGTATCTTACTATCTTTGAGCAGAAAATATTTGTTCAAAAAATTTTGTTGATTGTTTTTCACGAAATTTTTTATTAAACAAAAAAGAAAATCCGGTAGATCTTGCCATCGTTAAGAAGATGAGTTGTCTTTCTGTAAGATGGTCCATTATTTTTGACGTTGAGTGTATTTCTCAATTCTAAAGTCGGCGTCATTTTATCACGTTTTAGTAAAATAAATCAGTAAATCTTATTATTGATTTATCAACTACAAAAATAATTAATTTAATTAAGCACTGCAAGTTCTGATACCATATGCAACAATTTTGCTATGCGAATCTAGATTTTCATCTTTACTATATTCCGAAATAACTTTGGTAAAAAAATATCAAATTTTCTCAAAGGAAATTCACATGTGAAAACGGTCTAAAAAATTGTCAAAATATTATGTCACATGCACAACGCGCCCTACGCCCTGAGCGCACATTATTGATTCGCTAATAAATAATGATTGATAACCATATGGGTGTATATAATTATACAAAAGATCAGCACCAGATAAAAATTCTGCCAAAACTTTTATACTGAAATAATAAAATATAATATGAGGTTAAAATTAGCTTATAAATTTAATATTGTAATTATTTTTAATTTTATTATCTATTATCTGTTTTTATGTCATTTAATAAATTTTACAAAAAACTCAAATACAAAAAAGATGATTCGTTATGCTACTGGAACTTGAATTTTTATTAAGTTCTTACCTTTTTTACAAAAAGTTTCACACTGCGATATCGGTGTTTAACTCTCAAATTGAAACAAATTTTTAATAAAAATTCAAAAAATTTAATTAATTTTCTTTTTAAGCCGATGAATTTGAATTTTATCTTTTGAGCCATCTCCAATACAGTTAATCCACTTTTTGGTACTATCCTCAGATAACATTTTCGAGATTTTGCGCGTAATCGTTTGGTTGAAACGCTCAATGATCCCTTGACTGCGTGGATTGTTAGGCCTTCCGTGAATTTGGAGAATGTTGTATTTTCCACACAAGTCAGTAAGGTAAGAATTCTTGAACTCTGTCCCATTATCTGTTTCTAGATATAGAGATGGTCCATGCTCGATAAATATATCTTGAATATTTTTTGAAACCTCGAGTCCAGATTTATTTTTTAGCTTTCTTGTGAATCCATATTTGCTGTATACATCAATACAAGTTAACAGCCATGAAAAAGAATCATTGGAACTCGAAAATCTAAAATAATCAGAAAAAGCACCTTTTAAGATTGATTAAATCCATTTGAAACCTTTCATTTGGTTTATTAGCAAAACATGAAATTCTGTATCATGGTCCTTTAAAGGTCCAGAAAAGCGGCAAATGTCACAGTTGATAACAACATCACGGACGATTTCACGTTTAATAAAAAAAATCTTTGCCTACACAATCTCTCAAGTTCATTTTGACAGGAATGGCTAACTTCGTGAATTCCTTGACAAAGTCTTCTCATTTTTTCATGATCATCAGAAGTAATAACTAATTTGTGACTCCCGTTTTCAACACGATAATAAAGGCAGTCATTTAAATAAAAGATTTTGACTTGGTCAAAAGCCTTCTTTCCTGATATCTATTTCTTGTCTTTACATCGATCCCATGGAGAATCGACTTGATTTGATCATATTCATTGTTATTTCTTATATAACTTCTTTTGTTTTGGAAAACCAAACGTGAACAATCCATAGTATATAGCGTGTGTAATATTTAATTAAAATTTGATGAAAAAAAGATGATTTTAAAATAATGATTTTAAATTTTCCGATACTTCTTTGCCTGACTTATTATAAAGAGGCCTGGGGAAGGCAAATCTATAATGATTCTTTTAACTAACCAACCTGCTATAGACATAAATGACCGCTAAAATGCATTTAAAATCATGATTAACAGTTGAAAATCTTTTTAAGTCTATAAGATCTATCTGAAACCGTTCATTAGGACAGGAAGCAAACACATGGTGATTTATATCTCCAATCTACAATAAAAAATGCTGAAAACTTTTAAAGGACGTGAAAATTTATAGACTTGACAATTTCTATTCCTATTCATTCTTCTATAATATGAAGACTGCAAATTCATCCTCTCAAAATTAAACCGGTACTCATCATCTTTACTAATAAGTAACAATAAAAAACCTTTATTATAAATATCGGGATTTTTACAACTTCCAATTCTTCTATATCAAAACTTTTGGATTTTCCTCAACACCTAATTCAACAACAGTGTTGAATCCAGGAATACCACGATATCTTTGGAATGGACTAACGCCTAGAAAATAAAAAATCCAATTTACATGTGGATCAATGAGCTCTCTGATTGTACAAAAACACAGCATTTCAAATGTGTTTTATCCGCTCTTTTTTATCATCCGAAGCCATCAATTTGGATAAAATCCTTGTGCTTGTTTGATTAAATCTTTCAACTATCGCCTGACTCTGACTTTGTTAGGCATCAGAACAACGTGATTAGTGAAATAGTTTATTTAGTTTATAGTATGCCAACAAAAATTGGTGTAGATCTTAAATAAGAGTAAAAACTCATAATAATTCAAGAAAGTATTTAACAAATGGGAGTTTAAAATCACTCATGTCAGATGATTTTATGATTTAAAATACAACATTTTCATTAATCGTAAATCTACAATACTTTTCATTGATTATTGTAAAATGCTCGATTTTTTACAAGTCTAGTCTGCCTAAAAAAATCTTCCCAAAATTTATTTTCCAGTAATCTTTAAAAATTTGATACTCAAGTCACAAATACTATTCAAGGAAGAGCTTTGAATCATAGATTGTTCAAAACATTATGTATTGATTATGATGCTGACGCCACTGTTCTTTTGTATCATACTGATGTTAGATGGCTTTAAAGAGGTCGTGCCTTAACAAGATTTTATATTCTCAGACTTGAAATCAACCAATTTCTATTTGAAAAAACTCTGAACTATTTGACTGTTTCAAATCTCCTGATTTTGTTATTTTTGTGGCATATTTGGCTGACATTTTTAATCACCTTAACAAGTTGAATTTTTTAATTCAAAGGAAAGGCATAAGCATTATTAATGCTTCTGACATTATAAATCCCTTCAGGAATAAACTTTTGTTATGGACTCGCCGTATCCATGACAATAATTTTGCCATTTTTCCAACGTTGGATAAAGTTGCTAGTGATTCTGATACCTGGATCGTTAATCCATTTGTTTTCAAAATGGAAAAGATGCATGATAGAAACGAAGTTAAAGACGATTTGATTGAATTGCAAACATCTACATCACTGAAAATGTTGTACGACTAAAATTCTTTGGAGGTTTTTTGGTGCGGTTAGCAAGAAGTGTTCCCGAAACTTCAAAGAAAGCACTGCAAGTTCTGATACCATATGCAACAACTTTGCTATGCGAATCTGATTTTCATCTCTACTATATATTACATTCCGACATAACTTTGGCAAAAAAATATCAAATTTTCTCAAAGGGAATTCACATATGAAAACGGTCTAAAAAATTGTCAAAAATAGAAGTACATTCAACTGAAAATGATTATAAAGAATAATGAAAAGGCGTACTTTTAAACTCAGACTTATCTTTCGGTTTTAAATTATAATTATTTATTTGTTAAATTCTTTCAATGTTTTTATTTAAATTTTTAAAATATTAAATGTTAAGTAGACATAAAAGGATATTTTTAAAGCGATAATTAATTCATCCAGTTATTAAATTTCTTAAATTGTTTTATGAACTAAGCAAAATATCCAAAATTGGTCCAATTACCTTAAAATATACTATTTTTTGTGTCTGTTCTGCAGGCTATTTTACTTTTTTTTAATTGCTATTATTTAAACCTTTTTTTTTTTTTTTTTTTTTTTTTTTTTTTTTTTGTTAATAAGAAAGAAAAAAGTAAGCAATTGGGTGGCTAAGGGGATTGTCGAAGCCTGAGGGTCAGCTCAACGATGCCGCGCTGCGTATTGAGTGGCAGTTTCCGCGGAGCACAGCGACCGAGATTCGCTGGAACAGTCAGCTCGTCTCCCTCCGGTCGTTTGTTTTTGTGGAGATTTTTCTACCAATGGCGGTGAGGAGTTGAGTCGCAGCCTTTCCGACGATTCCAGAGGTTTCGAAGGCGAGGGGGGCAAACTCAAAAGCGTCCGAAATACACCGGTATTTCGTCATCTTTGTCTCTTCAGCCAGCGCACTGGCGGAACCCGGGTTTGCGACAGTCCTGGGAAGCATTGTCGTCGAAAAAGAGTCGACACACGTGGCATCCCAAACCAGGGACTTGCCTTCCCTAAAAGGAAAGGTCGTCATCCCGTCGGGACGCTTGCCGTCGCTCCGGGAAAGGCCGACTGGCTCTAGGGTGGAAGGGAAACCAGCCGACTCTAGAGCCCTCCTCACAACGTCATTCAGATGAGTGTGACGGGGAATTCTCCCGGCACTCTTCTTACACGACAAGGCGTGCAAGCCGTTTGACGAAATTGAGGACCCGCACCGGCAAGGGTGGGGCTGGCAGATGTCCAAACCCAATCGTAAGCTGATCCCAATCCGCAAGGATTCGTCGTCCAGTAGTAACCCCGTACTAGGAGTGGGGAGAGCTTTGAGCCAGTCACCCGTGTGCGGCTGACAGGCGCAGTTAAGGGTGGCCAGCTGGAGTTGGTCCGACTTAGAGCGAAGTTTTCGTAATGTGTTCGAGCAGAGAATTTCGTCCCAGCCCCTTTGAACTGAAGGGATCGTGGGAAAATCAAGGTCGAGTGAGCACCACGTACGGCATGCAGATGAGAATTCCGAGAGCTCATTAAGTTCGAGAGAGGGAAGTAGAACTGAGCAAACGGAATTCCTGGAAGCCGACATGGATGAGAGATAGCAGGGTAGGGCCAGGTCCGCACAAGAGCGGATCCCGATCCCCCCGAAGCGAGTTGGTAAACTGGCACGGGTAAAACCGTCACCAGTGAACCTCAAATTGAGGTGGATTGTTAGCGATTGGTGGACAAGATTATCGATTCTGGATAATGAGTCTGTGGCAGCGAAACACGGGGAAGAACGGAGAATATAGGTCAGTCTGGGGACGAAAAGAAAGTTCTTCAACAAGAAAAACGCAAGATGCGAGCCAAGCCCACGGATCCGATCAGTGAGTAGTTTAATTTCGTCCCATTTAGACGATAAGGCATTTTCTATGCCATCAGCGGAAATTGGAGAGCCCAAGATAACTAGATCGCCGGTGGGCGTTAGCATTAACCCAACGATCAGGCTGCTGAGAGAGGAGAATGTGTTGCGGAGAGCGGCGGGGGCAAGAGAAATGTTTACGAGTTCGCATTTTTCGCCGTTAAGAGATAGTCCGATCTTGGAGAAACCGGAAGTGATTCTCTTAACGTCTTCCATAACGACCTCTGTAGGTCCACCAATCGTCACGTCGTCCAGGTACCAGAAGTTAACAGTGGAAGAAAGGTTCCGTGCAATGTGGTCAACAGAGAGGGCAAACAGCAATGGGCCCAGTGGGTCACCCTGCTGAATGCCGCATTCTGACATGATGATCTGATCATGGATCAGAAGGCAGCTTGGGGCAGAGTATGCCAGCTTTACAATTGGGAAGAGAACGGGGCAACGTGCCGAGACCACTTCGAGCAGATGGTCCCGGCGGACGCAGTTGAATGCGTTGCTGACGTCCAGCTTCACGATGAACTTGCAGTCTTCTGGCTTTGACTGGACAAGTTGGCGAGTGCCGTGCGCGAGAATTTCGCAAGCACCTTGGACGCCGACACCGTACTGGAAAGGGAGAAACTCCAGACTCAGGGGGGGAACCACCCTGCGGGACATTATCTTGGCCGAGAGTCTCCTGAAAACGTTACCGACCACAATGGGCCTCACGCCACCATCGGCTTTCGACAGGGCAATGAGGCCAGCAGAGAAAAGAAGATCTCTGGCGACGGTTGGAATCTCGCCCGAGACAATGTGCGAACAAAGACGAGTGACAGAAGATAGCAGGTCTTTTCCGGATGCGTGGGTCAATGGGCTCAGGAGATCGCGTAGGTGGATGGGCTTAACACCGTCTATCCCGCCGCTGCTACTGGGCGCAAAAGACCCGAGAGCGGCCGAAACCTCAGACGAGGTTATCGGGTTGGACGGAGCCGAAACTAACGTCGGTGTTGCACGGAGGTCGGTGGGAGCTTGGGGGTGTTTGCTGCGGAGTTGATTCAGGACAGCATCACACCGAGGAGCCACGGAGGAGTTGGATGAAATTACGCGCACTGCTCCAGAGATATCGCCCTGGAGGAGTTTGCTTCGGACTGCCCGGGAAAAGCGCAATTCTGCGAGACCGGGCCGTTTTGAGGGTTCCTCCTTACAAGGGGGCGTAAGAGAGACAGACAGCCAATCAGAGTTGAACTCTGAGTGGACGTAAGATGTACAACGGTCTTTAATCCGCTGGGCAGAAGAAACGTGATTAGCAGCACATGAGCGCATGGGAGAAGAATTGAGGCAAACGGGAAAGAAAGAGAACAGCTTGAACCAAGGGTCAGGGGCGCTGGAAGCCAGCGCCAGGTCGATCAAGGCTGCGAGGGACTTGGCCACAGTGGGTCTGGCCGATTTTGGAATCCTTACTGGGATGAATGATTCGCTTCGGAAAGCAGATAAGGATTTGAGGAATTGAGAAGGGGTAAAATGGCTCCCGGGAATTGGGGATATGCGTTTGGGTAGACCAAGGCAACTCGGGCACTTCCAGCATTGGATAACGGCCGAGCTGGCCCTGGAGAGCCCGACGCAGGATAGATGGAAGTACAGATCGCAAGAGGAGCACAAGCGGCCCTTCTTGCGGGAATTGGATGATTTACAAGAGGAACAAGTTGCCATGTAAAGAATGATGCAATAAAGCGAAAGAAAAAGGAAAAGGAACGATTAATAGAATGGTAACGACAGGATAGATTAATAGATGATAGAATAATGAAATGATAACAAAAATAATAAAAATAGAAACAGCAACAACAAGTAACCACGTATTATTTAAATAGATGCGATCATATCAAGTCATCAATTGCGCCTGATTTTTTTCGGATTTCAAACCATGGCGAGAAACGTTCTGACGGATGAACTTATTTCCTTTTAGAATCGGAAATGGTATCGTATGGGACGCAACCTTTTGAGATACATTTTCTGCTTCACAACTAACTTCCTCTGCTCTTGAGGCTAAATCTGCTGCTAAAAAGGCTGAAGATTTAAACCTAACCAAATGTTTCAGCCTTACGGATAAGTTTTTTGTGATACCGACAGCGTTGGAGACGTCGGGTTCTCTTGGTCTAAAGACGGAAAACTTCCTACGCAAGCTTGGGGAAAAAATCTCCATGCGAAGTGGATGGCTTTCCCAGCGGTTTTCGATTGCCGTTCTCAGGGGAACAGTTTGGCGATTCGTCAGGCCGATTAATCTATTAACACGTTAATTATCAACCATTGGTTTAAAGAGATTTTATCGAGCCGAACTGACTCATCATCCAAAAGTAAACCGGCTGAGGATAGTGGGACGGAATTTATCCAGTCCCCTACGTGTGGTTGGGCGGCTGCGTTTAGTGAGGCGAGTTCGATTTGATTGGCGCTTGATTTCAAGGATTTCACGATTTCTTTACATCAAATGGAATCCCAACTTTTATGAGAACGATGGAACAGGTTTGTGGCCGTTTTTACTTTCCCATAAGATCACCAGAATCAGCTAAGACTGCCCTTAGCTTAGTCGAATAATTTTTTAAAACTGTTTAAATAATCTGATATTAAACTGTTTAAATATTTTATCATTTTTAATAAAAATAACCAATTTTTATTCTAATCGGTGGTTACACCACATTGATTATAGTAACAAAATTATCTATTAATATCTATGTTTGAATATTTTAATTAAATCAAAATAAAAAAGACTAAAAACGTTAAAAAGTCCATTATTTTATACATATACGTCTACATACGATATATAAGCACAATAACCATTGAGTAGTGTACCAAAACAACAGAATAACTAAAAAATTATAGAAACATTAATACTGCTGTAACAAAGATTATCCCTCTGTCAATATTATAGTACCAAGGCCCACTATCAGCTCCTAAAATGACTATGCTTATAAAATATAGAATTGTAAATTCAAAATATATTATCATTTCGATAAATCTTTCACGAGAAGGTCCAAATTTTGTTTTTATTTTGAGAAAATAAAATAGAAAGTGCAGGATACTGAAAATCAGCGACGTTGCTTCACAGAACTGAATATATTCTCTCCCATGTACAACAAATCTGTCATTCAAGCTGGATGTGATTATTACTGAAACTGAAATGATCTAAAATGGAATTTTTTATTTACAAATGTCCCGATTTGTATGAGAAAGGAAGAAGTCCTGATATGTCCGAGGTCACAACGATTTGTTGATTGTTGTTGTGTAGTAATCATTATCAGATATGAATAGAAAATATATATTTGAGTTGATTAGAAAATAGTTTGTAAAATCATGTATAATGAATATAATAATTTGTCTTATTTGTTCTTTTCATCAATACTTTATTTTTTTAATCTTGTCGTTTATGTATTTTTTGTACTTGTAAAATATCTTCACTATATTTATATTTTTGAATTTTCTTGCTTTAGTCCAAAAGTGAGTATTTTTGATTAAAAATTAAAGTTTATGTCTAATTTTGTAAAATCTATTTTTTTCATTTATTCTGTTTGTGTAAATTTTGAAAAGATGCAGTTTAATTCTTTTTGGTGAGTAATGTCAGGAAATGTCTGGATCGGCCAACATCAAACTCGTTTGTGTAAATTTTGCAGCTACAATGATTATCTGCAGCTACAATGACTTTTATCATACATAAAACAGTTTTAAATCTATCTACTAAAGAGATTGTGATTATTTATAATCTTTATTTTTTGATTTGTTTCATGTGCGTTTTTACCATCGTTCCATCGGACATCCGGCATTCAACAATATTGTGTGAGCAATGTCGACAAAATGTTCATCGTTATCAAGCTTACACTTAACCGACGGAAGTGGAAAAGCAATCAGCCAGGCTTCTAATTGTGCCTGGGCCGCACTTCTTAAACAAGCAAATTGGTTCTGGTTTAAAAAAGATTCCAGAAATCCGTAAAGGGACTTACATAAAATGTTATCCCAGTGCTTCTAACAAAGGTGAGAACCTGAACTTCTACCATCTTTCTTGCCAAATTTTGAGACCCATTTGCAGGCAAAGGCGTCTTATGTTTGGACCAAAGGGGGAGAATGACCTCAACAAGAGGATTACACATAGTCGGGAGGACAAATACGTAGGTAAAACAACATCCTGAGGTAATCGTAAACAGATTTCCCTAAAAAAGAGCAGGAGAATTGCTTGCTTCCAGGATATATTGTTAAAAATACTTTTGTAACAAACCCGAACTATCTATTCTAGTTTGGATAAGTCAGAGCTGCATTAAAGCATGAAGTGAAGCGTAGCCAGAAATATATAATTTTTTAGTTGAATTTTGTGCCCATAAAAGACCGTTGTGAGACCCAATGATTGTTTCAGCGTTTTTTGCTGGTGGTCATCCGCGGAAACACTCAAACGATTCTATCCGGTGGAGCTGTGTGACATTTTTTTCTTCAGTTTTAAATATTATTTGAATTGAAAAAAATTAATTCTTGTGTGTTTCTTCACAAACTGTTGATGAGATCTATCATTCATCAATAGCCACTAATTACAAGATCTGAATACTTTTGACGATTTTTGAGCAATGAAGAGGCTTGAAACCCCGTGATCGCCGTGAATAAGTTCTTTATTGAAGTAATAGTCACTCAATGATGTCAGAGAACTTTAAAAGGGCTTGATGCTTTGAAATCAACTTTGGTGAAAATCTTATTCGAAAACATGCAAAACCATTAAAGTGAAAACGACGGGTTTAAGACCTCGCAGTCATATATATCTGTCAGTGTGGTTAATAATAACAGATACAATAATGGACCTGATAATGCGTGTCGAGGAAAATCACGTTGTTTATTTTAACCAAAATTCTATATAATTATTTTTTTGACAGAAAGGTTTTAAGGACCTTATCATGTGAGTTGACGACATACTTGTAGTTCATTTTAACCAAAATCCGGAATTTTTTTAAATTTTTTTTGGCGGGAAGGTTTCAAGGACCTCTTAGAATTTATCCAGCCGTAACGAAGAGTTCGTTCCATATTCTTTTTTAACTCGAACCTATCTATAATTTTTATCTAAACTTGATCACAGACAGTAAATTCGTATTTAATATTGTGGACATTCATTTTCCTATTAATAGGCTTTATAGTAGGCTGAGTTTCCACCAATCAGATTTAAATGAAATTTGATTTTTAGACATGGACAATTAGAATTGCCTAAATAGAAATTATAAGTTAAAATATTTAAATTTTTAATTGAATCTGAACTTGAACACAACTCTGAACTTTCAAAATGATTTCTAATATTTTCTAAGAACATAATTTCATAATTATAACCTAGAACAAAAGTGTTTATTTTGCTTATTTCTCGATATCTATTGAAAGGACATGTTTTAGTATTGCCAACAAGACAAAACTTAAAAATATTGTAACTGGAGATTTCCTATTTCGATTGGCGCAACGTCTATATATATGTCGTGTTTGGTGCATTCTGTCCGAAAGACACCGAAAAATTGTATTATGTAATTTTTTGTAAAAGTGAACAAGGCTTGTGGGTTGCTGAAAGAACTGTACGTATTATTTTCAAGATTATGGTGTCCAAGGATCGTTAGTTGCTGCCTAAGGGGACAGTCATCTCAAATCTTGGCTCTGTAATAATAAAATGTCTTATTTTTAATGTAAATTATTTAGTTCGAATTGCTTAACTATAGTCAACTAAACTTTTTTTTTTTACTATCATAATGGGTGTATTTGAATAGCTTTTCTTATATGTTATTTTATTTATTTTGATAAATACATTTGTGATTAAACAGTTGTTATTTATTTGAATTTTGGGTTCATTTTGTGCTCATGTGCAAATAGACAATCAAACATACATCTTCCAAACGGGGTACCGCAGGGCTCCGTGCTGTCTCCATCCCTGTTCAATCTTTACTTGCATGACTTCCCGGCAAACGACCCTAACAACTTGACACTATCTTACGCTGACGACATTATTATTGCCTCAAAACACGAAGACTACAAAGCTGCCTCCTTCAACCTTCAGCAACAACTCCACTCCGTTGAGAATTGGCTCAGAGAAAACAGGCTCGAGGCCTCGTCCTCCAAGTCCTCGGTCACCCTATTATCTTCCGACAGAAGACAATCAAACATACATCCCAACCTATCTCTCTTTGGCTCTGTTCTCCCACTATCAAAACACCCCACTGTTCTCGGACTAACCTTCGACCCAACGATGTCCTTCAACAAACATGTCTCGAAGATCTCTGACAAGGCTAACAGGCGTACAAATATCCTGAAAGCAATAAGTGGTCACATCACTGGTGCGCAGCAGAACCACTTCTCAAACGTGTGTATAAACAATACATTCGCCCTGTCCTAAGCTACGCGAGTCCGAGTTGGGCTCCCTGTCTATCTATGAGCTCCTCTTTGGCTCTCCAATCAATTCAAAACAAAGCCATGCGCATCATATCCGGGTGCCTGAAATCAACACCCATCGACCATCTGCACTGTGAAACCAACCTCCTCCCGATAGAGGAACATCTAAACATGAGAGGAGCAGAATTCCTATTCGCTTCGCGAAAATTCTACCACCCTTGCACTGCCCTAAACACGCTAAATGACAACGGCCGTGCATTGAAGAACACGCCTGCCAAACAATACTCCCGGGTACTTGCCAAAATCAATGGCCTAAACCAATGTTCACAGCCAATGAAAAAAATCCACGACTTCATTTCAACGTCGTCCATTCTAAGGCTGAAGCCTAACTCTGTCCTCAACAAACTTCCTCCAGAAGTTCACCCCTCCGAAATGCTTCTGGAGCGTTCCGCTCAGATCAACCTTGCTCGTTTCCGCTCGGGCCACCACCACTCACTAAACTCCTACGCTCACTCATTGAACGCCGTGATCTCCCCGGTATGCAACCTCTGCTGTGCCGAAGATCACTCAACTGACCACCTTTTCCGCTGCCCTGTTCTCCTCCTGTCCGCAGGAAATTTGCTGTCCACTCCCCGAGGTCCTTTGGGAGCAACCCGCGAAGGCGCTGTTGTTTCTGCTAGCCGCCGGTCTCATACCCTAATGTGAGACCGGGGTTATGCAACAACAACAACAATGTGCAAATATCTTGTATGGTCTCATCAAGTTGCAGTGCTCAACCACGTCAGTTTTTCAAATCTGGTAAAATTCCGTGTTGTCGATGGAAAAAATATATTGATAAAATATTAAATGTCCCGAGAAATAGATTTTCGAAGATTTTAAGGACCCCTCAATTACTCTGTCACGAGTGTATCTCTCTAGTTCACTTCAAGACAGTGATGGTTCACGAACATCAGATTTGTGTCACAAGCGACATTATTTATCATTTCGGAGGACGCTATCAGAACATATATCCCAATATTTTCGATTCCTTTTCTTTAAAAATTCCGGAAAAGTGGATAAATGTTGAAGTATGTGGCAGAGTTCTACCACCGCCGACGTCTAAAGGCAAAATTAAGGATTTTGATGTGGACGGAGAGGATCCTTTTATTGTGCTCACGTGCATCAAGGTGTTAAGAGAATTTCGTTTTTCTCCAGAAATAAAGCAGTTTTTGCATGCAACTGTCGATTTGTCTAAAATACGAGATAAATGTTGGAATAAATTCTAATTGCTTTTTTTGAAAGTCGCCACGAAATATTCCGCCATTTTTATTCAGAAACGAATTGTTTAACATGTCATATTTACTCCCCGGAAATACCCACTTCGTATATAATCTGTGTATTTGATATTGAAACAAATTATTTTACTTCCTGCCGTACAAATGGACTGACTTCTCAGGAGGCTTCTTGTTTTGTTGCTTATACTGACAAAATTTTCACATTTCCAGCTTATACTGGCTTTGATAGATATCCGAATGGTCTGTTTGTTGATATATTGACTTTTGATTGCACAAATTATTTTGTTTTTTTAAAAAGGTGTCGATTTCTATCAGTTTGTATTCGATTTTGCCTTTTATATGTTTTGAACAGTGGGTGAAGCATGTTTGTCACTTTATCCAGATAATGAATCTACAATTAATGTGATATATCCGATTTATAGAAGAGAAGAGGGAAATTGTTTTGTCGGTCCAGTAATGGGAATTGAAATGAATGTAACTTTGTTTAATCCTTCACTTTTAAAAAAGTGCAGTTTATTATATTTATTAATTTTTTTCATGTTGAAGTTATGTTGATATTTGTTTTTAAACAGTTGATTGGAATGTAATTTTCATTATTTTTTTTTAATCAAAAAAAGGTCGAAGAGATTTGTAAGTCACGCAGTCAGGATGTATGCTAAAATGTTGAGTAGCGACTATATTCCGAGCCACAAATATTAAAAAGTAATCGCAACTTAAATAAAAGTCTAGTTTTACATTGTGCCTTTTTTTGAACTTTTCAAGCCATCCTTTACTGGCTTTAAATTCGAAGAGACCGTTTAACGCAGCAATTTCAGTTGCTGCCATGTAAGCATTGATTCTTCCAATTATTAATTTCCTGCTTTCGAGTCCATTCGGCAAAAAATTGCCCCCAGAATTAAGAACTTGTAGACGGCCGTTAATTGACAGTATAGTTCAACAGAGCTAATCAAGATCACAGGTACTTGTTTTGGCCAGTACGAGAATGTCGAATTTTATCATAAAAATAGACACAGCGTGATTTATCCTTTTATTTCAATGTTTCACTGGGTTGCATAAACAAAATTCTGAAGGAATACTTAATTTTCACTAAACCATTCGACAGTTGAATGATTCGTTAAAAACGATCATTTGGATTTACAACCAATGAATATCTTTTAAAGTTCATGTCTCTAAAAATGGCGAAAGTTTGTAATATTTAAGGATTTCAAGCATTAAATGGATTTCTTAAGAAATTTAAAAATCGACATCGCATTGCTTCTTCGCTTTGTGTGGAGAAAATCAATTTATTGAAACCTCTGTGATTGAAAATTTTACAGAAAGCCTAAATTTTTTTTTTTTACAAAATAACTTGTTAATAAACGAAAAGAGTTAAAATGCGCAGCGGATCGACTGGCAATTCCCGCGCATGATGGCCAATGAGATCCTTTGAAAGAGTCTGATCGACTCGTTGGATCTTTCGTGGCAACCACGAGCTTAGATCCAAGGCGGCGGAGAAACAATAGCGTCTGCGGGCCGATGACTCCAGAGGTTTCCACCGCGACTGCAGTGAATTGGTGATTCTTTGCCAGGACCCGGTACTTCTTCTGTTTTGTTAGTTCCGCCTGCTTTGCAACTGAGCCCGGTTCCGCGGCGGAGACAATTAGATTCTTGGCGGAGAAAGTGTCGGAACAGGTGGCGTCCCAGATAAGGCATTTCCCCTTTTCAAACGGAAAGATTGACATGCCATCCGGGCGCTTACCGTCGCCTCTGTCGAGCCCGACTGGTTCGAGCTCATTTGGATTCCTTACGGACTTAAAAAACCGAAGTTGTATCTGCAAAAGAAGCTTCTCGATTCTTCAGGCCTAAGTGCTGGAAAAACTCATCTGGCCACTATTGAAGAATACTTGAAGCATAAATATTTAGTTGAAGGATCAGTTCTACTCAACAAAAAACTGTTGGTCGGTGCCCAGAACAAGTACCTTCTGGACCAAATTTCTTTAAAATGTCTTCATTCCATCCTGTACAAAAATGCTACGGAGGATTATGTGAGTGTCAAAAACTCCAGTCGAATACGGCCAAGGTAAAACTGATTAATTAAATAGAATAGTTTTAATTTATTTGATCGTCTATTTTCTCGATGTGTGTATTCGGTTAGTAATGCTTCCACAATCCAATTGATGCCATTAATACATGCATTTAAATAATTTTCAAATTTTGGGAGATTCAAAAGGCCTAATAAATCCTACAATATTTTACCTTTCGAGTTAATTTTGTGGTTTCAGTTTGGGGACAAATGTTTGATATGTGTCATCTAACAATTAATGCTGGTGATATTCGGATATTTTATTTCACGTCAATTTTACGTCTCTTAACTGAAAAATCACCAACATGGAAATATGTGGGGCAATTATTTGAAAAAAAGTTTTATGTGATTAAAAAGAAATGTTTGTTTTTATTCTCACAATTTATTAACAAATTTGAGTTTAAAATGAAGAATGTATTCAAACTGTCATATAAATATTCTAAATAGGATTAAAGTACCATTATTATTTTTACGATTTATTTTTATTGAAAAGTATTTTTTAACATGAGAAAGACTCTTTTCAAAACAAAAAAGACTGAACACCACACTGCGATAATAGATATACTTATGTTTCTGTATTTAATTTTATGTAATGGAAGCAGTCAATATTATCAAAATAATTAAATATAGCTGAAATCCCTGACATTACAGTGCAAGGATGTGATATCGTCATTTACACTAGACTTGCAGGGAGTCTTAAAGGATTCTTATTTTTGAATTTCTTATAAAATTAACTTAATTAAAAAATAGGTAAGAAAAGTTGAAATTAAAGTCGACCAAATTTAGTGCAACACGACTTTCATCCAAAGACCGGGAATTAATTTATCACGCAGGAATAGAAATAGTACTCAAAATAGTAGTTATTGCATATCTTCGTATTCGTGCCCTTTCTTCCGAACTCATCGAATCATTCAAGGTGGCCTGATTCCAAATACTCCCTAATTTTTTCGAGGTGTCTCGATTTAGTTCAACTATAACCATTGATTAATTCTAATCTTTTCGACTTTTCAGAACTTTTTATTGATAAGTCTTTTTTTTTTACAATAAAATTTTTTTAATTAAAATGATAAGTCTTTAGTTTTTATTGTCAATATTTTTTTTACAATGAAATGTTTTTACGATTGTATTTAAATAATTGATAT